>NC_083602.1:31624848-31928450 GCF_029168945.1 Cannabis sativa | reverse complement strand
TCTATATGTTCCACCATTACATGTACACATCATTAGTTATCCATTGTTATAATCCTAATTTGATCAATGATCCTCTATATGAATGATCTACACTGTAAAGGGATTAGATTACCGTTACACCCTACAATGTATTTTATCCTTAAAACACTTAAGCCCGTATAAATGATATTTCAGCTTATGTGAAATGAGATCTCCACCATTTATTTTTGTTTGGTCAAGCTCGAAGGAGATCATCCTTTACTTACTATTTGCCGCATGTAGGTTATAGATTCCATGTTTATGTTAGCGCTCCCACTCAATTGCACTACCGTGTTCCCAAAATGTATGTATCACCCCGACGCAAAAGTAAGCTTAACTAACAAATCAAAGAACACGAATAGCCTCTCGAGATCGAGCCTAATCATAACAAAAGATTAAGATCATTTCGATCTAAAGATCAACCAGGTGATATTGACTTGAATAGATACTACGGTAAGTTTAATAAATCTAAGTCAAAGTTCAATATCTGTCCCTTCCGATGCATACTCCATGCATCCAACCTGAGCTTTACTTTAACCAATGCTCTGGAAAGAACATAGCATTTCTCCAAATGCAAGTAAACTCTGTTGTAGATTATCATATCAGTAAAACCATGTGTCTGATAAATCTAGGAAACTTTATTCACATAGTCATGTTTACTTTCCAAAGTGTTGACGACACACAAACAAGATCAAGTGTGTGTGAAAAGGGTTTCAGATGAAATTATACATTATGTACATATAATCATGAAATAAATCATGTGAACCATGCAACAGTAAATGCTATTTCTCATCTATATTAATAAGTAAATCTGATTATATTGAAATGAGTTTTATTTAGGGCATAAAACCCAACAGCAATACCATTTGAAGATGATGCTCGTGCTCCTCTTCTGACTGAGAGTATACGAGAATGTCGTCGATAAACGCTATGACACAGTTATCGAGGAAATCCTTGAATACCCTATTCATGAGATCCATATAGGCTTCATGAGCATTAGTCAATCCGAATGACATTACCAAAAACTCATGTTGCTCATATCCGGTTCGAAAATCCGCCTTTGGTGTGTCCTCTTCCCCGATTCCGAGTTGATAATAAACTTTTCGCATCGTAGATCAATCTTCGAAAACACTGTCTTTCCCTGAAGCTGATCGAACAAATCATCGATTCCGGGTAACGGATACTCGTTCTTAACTCGTCAACTTGTTTAGCTCCCTATAATCAATACACATTCTAAGGGAACCATCCTTCTTTTTCACAAACAACCGGAGCTCCCTGTGGCGATACACCGGGCCGATAAACCCAATGTCAAGCATCCCCCGAAGCTACAACTTAAGCTCCTCGAGTCTCCGTCGTGTTTCCATCCGATATGGAGCTTTAGAAACAAAAAGTTCGGCTCCTGTGTGCCGATCAATTACAAAATTAATCTCTCGTTGCGGCAGAAATCCCGACAACTCTTCAGGAAACACATCGAGAAAGTCTCTTACCACCCTGACTGCCTCAGGCCTAAATGTTCGGGTCTGTTTGATTGTAATCACCACTGCTAGAAATCCTACACAACCACTGTGTAATAAATCTCTAGCCTTCAGTACAGAAATAACTGGGATCCGAGATCCCTGAACTGATCCAACATAAACAAATGTATCTTCACCTTCTAGCTGAAAAGTCACCATTTTCCGTTTACAGTCTATACTGGCTGAATACTAGGACAAAAAATCTATCCCAAGTATAATGTCAAACTCTGTTAATTCCAGTTCTATAAGGTCAGCACTCAACTCCCTATCCTCGATCTTAACTGGCATAGACCTAATGCGCCTATTAGAGATAACCAACTCCCTACTAGGCATTAGGGTTCCAAACCCTCTTTTCTAAAATATCACAAGGCCTACCCAAAAGATCAATTATTCTTGCAGCTACATATGAGCGTGTACTTCCCGAATCAAATAATACTATAAACAAGGAGTTGTTGATAGGAAGCTGACCTGTCACAACCGAAGGACTGGCTGCAGCATCAGCTTGGGTAATAGGGAACACTCGAGCAGGAACCAGTTTCACCTCACCTTTCGGCTCCTCTTTCTTTGCCTGAGGGCAATCTTTCTTGAAATGCCCCACCATGCCACAAGGCAGAAAGCATGTCTTTCGGTTGCCAGACTCCCTCGCCTTGGTTTCCACGAACTCGCTTACTTTATCCCGAACCACCAGATGTCGGGGTAACTTTCCTCTTCTAATTAGGCAGGAAAGGGAGTCACCACCATCCCTACCATAAACATAGAAGTAGGAAAAGTGGGGGTTCCACCAACAGCTCCGAGTCACTTCCGGGGCTCACCGAAGAAATTTTGCTGCACCCTCGAGGCTCTCAAAGCCTTTTCAACCATTTCAACATATGAGGTTGCTTCGGTGGTAGTAATCCTCACCAAATCGTGCCTAATCTTCGCACTCCAAAGCCGAGCCCAAATACTTTTCTTTTCTTACTAAAATCAGTTGGCACGATTCCCACGGCCGAGCTTGGCTAGGACGGTCAAACTTAGTAGTATACTCCGCAACTGAACTCCCCTCGGTTTGTACCAACTACTATGAACTCTTTCCGCTTAGCACCGCGGACGGCTTCATTGTAGTATTTAGAGTTAAACAACTCCTTGAATTCCTCCCGAGTCATCACCTGTGTGATGTCCTCATTGTGAGGGTTATCAACCTCCGCACCCACACGAAGGAGCGTCCTCACGAAACCGGAAAGTGAGCGCATGTCAACTCGATCGTTACCAACCACTCCCATAAAGTTGAGGATATGCTCAATCACCGTGAGCCACTTTGCTCGGCCTTCATTTACATCGTGACCTCCCGTAAACACCGGAGGTGCTTGCTTCCGAAACCTTTCATACAACGGCTCCATACGGTTGCCAACAATAGGTTGTTACGTTGGCACCAGCCGGAACTACGACGGCCTCGAGCAAGCTTGTTGAGGAGGCTCGGCGAGAAGGGACCTCGCCGCTCTCAACCTCTCGAGATCTCTTCATCCCGCCGGCGGATCTCGGTCTTGCATTTGCATGGAAATCTGCAGCTCCCCAATCCCGGGAGGAGCCAGGTGGATTTACGGTGGGCGACCACCCGAGCTCTACCACGGCCTACGGTCGCGACCCACAAGGGATTTTGGGGACTCTTCCTACGACCACCTCCCAGGTCTCAACCATGTCACCCCGACTTCTTGTATTTTGCGGGGCGTCCATTTTATAGGACTTAGCCTACGAATCCATAAGCCGAGAGCGGAGTTAGACATGCGTGTATCGATCTAGAGCTTAACACCGCTCTTAAGGACTTAAAGGCAACACCAACTTTAAAAATAATTAATTAAAATCTAATATGCTTCCTAACATACTTTCACAATTATTTAAAATACTAAACTAGTACGCGCTTACCGAACCGAAAGTGAACCGAGCTTTCTACGATGAAGATTTTACATGTCTTAGCAAGCTTCGGTAGACAAACACAGCGGCTTCCGATACCAAAATTGTAACGCCTCTAATGTCTTTGTGCGTGGCTCTTTACGGCGTGCTTTTTTCAATTACGATTGCAATCTTTGCTAATCAAAGAATTTTCTTTCAAAAAATGTGTCAAACTAAAACTTTTATATTAATTAATAAATTTTATAATATATTAAAATATTTACAAGGTGTCGGGATCCCGTTTTTTAAACTTTTCAAACTTAATATTCCAAAATACATAATATACGGGTCGCATAACGACTACAAAATACAACTCCCGGATGTCCACAGATCGAACACTCCAGTCGCGCCGCTTTGACATGTACACTGCTCACCCTAGCTCGGGTTCACTCCTGTTCGGCCTTTCGCCTTTCCTTTACCTACACATGGAAGTAGAACCGTGAGTCGACAAAGCATATAACATATCATATATAATTTTTGACTTGTACTTAGGCGCCCATACACCTATTTACAAGGCTTAACAGATGAGTACGAACGTTCCATACTAGGGTATAGCCACTATACCACATGCACTACGTACCTCGATGTACGAGTATTGATAGGGTTTGTTCATATCCTGAGTACCCCTGAGTGATATACCGCGCACTCCCAGTACCTCTCCGTACTTATGCTGGTATCACGGTACTCTCAAATAACATTCACTATACCAATGCACTCTATACCATATCCGTATAAAGTTGTTTTTGGTAGCGTAAATAAAATTTTTTTTTTTTTAAGCATGCATATACATACAACTCAAAGAGATATTCATATCACACATTATCCGTCTTTCCGAATTCAAGTGTGCTGGCTGACACCGAATGGAAAATCTCAGTGCTAGATGGAGTGACGCCTAATCACATTAATTGTAACACAGATGAGTGACTTGCTAAATCACTTTTAGGGAACTTAAACTTGAAACTAAAAGTTTCCCTATCGATAAATAACATGGCAATACTCCTAAATATCTCAAAAATGGGAAAAACTAGGGTTCCAAAAACTCTAACCTACATGACGGCTTCCACCGGAAGTCCGGCTTCGGGTCACCAACCGGTCGACCAAGTTGGCTGTGTCCCCCAAAAGAAAGCCGAAATTCGGGTTCTATGCGTCTGGGAACCCGAAAAAATGCCCCCATGACCTCAAAACCAAGCCAAACTCTTACCAAACTTTCCAAGATACCCGTACAATGCATATACAACATTTTCCAACTAGTAATTCATAGAAAAAACCACTTAAATCAAATTATGCCATTAAAAGACCTAAACTTGAGTTTTCAAAAACTCAAGCTTACTTAATTCCCACACCATAGCTCAAAACTAATATCCAGAGGCTTAAAAAGCAATCTCAAAACAATCTTAGAAATCATACTACACAATCTTTAAACCCTAACAACACTCTAACTTCAAAAAATCACATACTAAACCAAACTTTAAAGCTTCAAAAATAAACAACCATGATTCTAAAATTACCTTAGCTTAATTCGCTCTAGAATTCTTTGCCGAAACTCCAAAGACTCAGCGAGAGTAAAACCCCCCTTGATTTTCGGTTTGGCGTCGAACAGTTATAGGAGCAGAAGATGAATTCTCTAATATTGGCCTTTTTCTTTCTTATTTTCCTTTAATTTCCTTCTCTCTCTCTTTCTTAATGAGTAATGGGTTAATTCACTTAACCTTGGATGAGAAAAAATAAGTTGCAAGGTGTCACAAGGTTGGGCACCACCTAACTCAACTAATTTACCAAGTTGACAAAATCTTGCTTACTTTGAATTCCAAAAACTTGCAAAGTGGTATTTCAAAAGCTAGTGGAGTAAAATGGTCAAATTCCATAACCCCGCTTAATTCTGGAGATATTTTATTTCCTCTAAAATATTTCACTACGAAATAAGGTTCTAAACTTACCCATGTGATCAAACTAGTCATCCATCGCTTTTTCCGTTGTCGCCGAGTAAAAATTACAAAAATAACATATTTCACATATAAGCTAAATAATACCCCTTAGAGTTTAATAAAATCTTCGAAATTGAAAAATTATAACTCTAATATTTATTTCTAAATATTGGGGTCCACAGAATAATTAATTTCATAAAATAACAAAATTAGTGCTAATTGCCTTTTCTAAAATCCAATTTACTAAAGCGGTCATTACAATTCAAATGGAACACCCTGCTAATTAATCGACTCGTCACTCCTCCCCCACCACGAGGTCCGTAGAAGAATGAAAGGGACAACATGTATACTTATTTGGGCATTTAGGTTCTTAGGGTTCGGGCACCACGGACCATCCATGGAAGGCGGCTCTCGTGAGCCACCATGGCCACGCGTGGCACATGGGCTGCTACAAAAGTGATGGGTAGGGAAAGCACACGAAGGCGGGGCCCCGGTCGCCATGACCGGAGTTCGGTACCCTCACGGGTCACACCTTCATCGCACCAGGGGCAGGCATCGACTTGCGGAGGAGGGGACATGAACCTTGAACCAACTCCGTAAGGAGCTCGAAGCCTCCCCAGAGCATCCATTTGTCGTTCATGGTTACCCATGTAAACAATAGATGTAAACATCAATTTGCATGGAGGAGAGCAGAACGCGTACCCCGACGTTGTGTATGGTCGTGGGTCAAGAGACCCAAGCTCCATACGAGGGTGGCTATCATGTGGTCATGCATAGATTAGGTTTCGTGACAGATTCGAAACTTGGAGCTCACATGCGATGAATATTACATTGGTAAATAATTTTACATAAAAATAATTTTTTCATAAAAAATAAAATTATATAAAAATTACCTATACCCCACATGGCTTACATTATTTTTTTTAGGAAAAATAACTTAATTTTTATAAATAAAATTAACGATCCACCACCTTTCATACATTCACTTGATAAAGTTATCGCCCATTCACATACATATCACATTTATATATATATATAAAAGCATAAAACTCACACAAAATTTAACATATACATTCATGGAACTCTTCTTGATACCAATTGTTAGTTTTATGGTACTAAAGTATATAGTAAAATAATTGTATATCTGATTATCAGAAATACATACCTCTTGATGTCTATCAAGGTATTCTTAATTCTTCTCGTAAGTTATATCCTTTTGGGTTAATTAGAAACTCACACCTGTAGTCTTTCAAATCGATCCACCACACACAAGGAATAGAAGGTGGGCTACTGCGGGGATAAATAGTATATGAAGTTCTTGTATAAATGCGAGCACATGATCAAAAACAACATCTTATGTGAAGAGAGAAAAAAGTTTAACTTGGTCAAAATACTTTTTAGGCTTTTAGAAAAGTTAAGCATACAAAATTTTCCATTTAGAACTTTATTATAAGATATATGTAAATAAACCTAGTATAGGTATTATTTAATTAATCATTTAATTCAAATCTATTTATTAAATTATATTTAATTATTTAAATAAATAATATAACAAAATTTGGTTATAGATATTTACATCTAATAACCGATTGAGGAGAATCTCTCAACTTCATTTGAGTAGAATATCTCAAACTACTTTTCAAATTTAAATATTTATCAATTGAATTAATTAATTAACCCAAAAATAAAAAACCAATGTGGACTCCCCATAGCAATGGGGCGCATACACTTTGTGTAATGGGAATATTTTACCACGATCCACACATTTACCTAACAAGTATGTTTCATTAACATCCTAAATATGAATTCTCTAAAACAATGAAATAAACACATACGGCTTTAAGAAAACCTTACACATTGGTTGCGTGGAATATAATGATTCCTTCCGATTCAAGATCTCTAGCCATTGATTCCTTTCTGTAGCAGAGCATTAACAAGATCTGAACTTGGATCTCTTTCTCTCCTTCGGGTTTGGTTACCACTGTCTTACTCACTATGGTTGAGTACTTGACTTGCTATGTGTGGGCATGGCACTCAGTCACTCAAGGCTTTCGAATATGGTGAAGAACAATGAAGGAGGTGAAATCTCTATATGAAGGAGCTCTCATCTAGGATTTGGTTGAATAGTCGGGTTGACATTAGTTGGATGAGTGAGAGTATCATGTTCCTTTGTTGATTATATGGATTGATGAGATTCAATAAATGAAATCTAATTTATTGGAGGTTAGAATTATAGGTCAATGTTTTCTCGAATTGCCACCATAAAACACGATCAAGGGTGGGATAAATGTTGTATATGAAAGTTTAAAAAAATCTATTTTTAATTAGCAAATAGTAATTATTTAACTTTGTAATAAATAATTTATTTTTTCAAATTAATTAAATAGAGAAAAAGATAAAAAGTTGTCGAGAAAAAAAAGTTGTTAGGACAAAAGGAACATCCCTTGTCTTAATTAAACGAAGGGGAGGCGCCACAAGACATAAGGTGTTAGGTTTTGTGCCCTAAATAAAATCTTCATTTCAATATAATCGTATTTACTAATTAATAAATATCAAAAATTACATTTTATGTTGCATGGTTCACATGATTTATTTCATGATTATGTTTAGCATGCATAAATTATATTAAGTCCGGAACAGATATGTATTTGTTCATGATTATAAAGTGTCGTCACCACGAGTTAGAATATAATCATGCTTATATGTTCAAAAAGTTTAATTCCTTGATTTGTCAGTTCACCGGATTTAGATTGGGCGGCATGATAATCTCCGGCGATATGTATACTTACACCTTCGGATAAGTGTTATGTCCTTTCAGTGGCATTGGCCCGAGTAAGTTTACCAAAGCATCGAATGTATGGAGTATACATCGAAGTGGACCGAAATGTCGATCTTAGATAAGATATCATAAACTTACCGTTATATCTTTCTAAGTCAATATCAAATGGTTGATATTAGGTCTATGGATCTTAACTCGACATGGTTAGGTTCGATCTCAAGATGTTGTTATTTGTGTTTTTTGATTTGTTAGTTAAGTTTCCTTACCTTTTGGTCCGGGTGATACGTACATTTTGGGAACATGATAGTACAATTGAGCTGGGAGCGCTAATCATAAGATATGGAATCTATAGCTTTAATAAGTTTTTAGAAGTGAAATGATTATTTCCTTTCGAGCTTGGCTAAATAGAGATAAATGATTGAGATCTCATTTCAGTAATTATATTAGTTTATTGAAAATATCATTTATAGGTAGCTTTTGAAGGATAAAATACATTGAAGGGTAGAACGGTAAATTTGTCCCTTTATTCAATGTAGATCATCTATAGAGGATCCTTGACTATTAGGATTGTAACAATGGATAATCATAACGTATCTATGCATCGTGGTACATATAGAGCATTCTATATAACCGAGAAGTAGCAATTCCAAGTTCTATAATTGGGTTCAACGAGGAATTAATAAGTTGCTGGGAATTTACTTGGTAAATTCTAGATTTGCTTATTAGAAGCTCGCTCATATAGGCCCATGGTTACCCCTCACTTAGTTGAGATAATACGTTTGCAGACCCGGTGAATTGATTTTAATTAATCAATTATAATTCTAACAATTAGACTATGTCTTATTTATGAATTTTCACTAAGTAATGGCTTAATTGTATGTTATAGGTGGTAAAGAGGTTTTCAGTGGTCAATTTGTTAATTAAGAAACTTTGTATGGTCTAATTAATAAATTACATATAAATGACAATTTTATTTAAAATTAATTAATATTATAATTATTAAATAAATAGTTTTGGCATTTATAGGTTTGAATTGGAAAATATAGTATTATTGAAAAGAAGAATAATTGGTTGAAAAAAAGTGGCAAAATTGTAACTAGTAATTGGCTCACATAAAGTGTACAGCTAGGAGTGTATGTGAATTTTGCCCAATTTTTTTATTCTTTTTTTTTAATCCATATAATTCAACCCTTAAGCCCATATAGTTAGCTCACTAAATTGGATTTATTTATTGAATCTCATCAATCAAATAATCCTCGTTTATTAATTCACATGATTACTCCACTCATAAATATAGAATTGAACTCTTATTAATTATATAATTATATTTACCGAAGTTTCACTGCGAGTGTCCTATTGATATAATCAATTGCGGTGATAAGCCTCTTCCTTATGTCATTTCGTAATTAGTTTTGGTCAAATTATTGTTTTACCCTTCTAATTACTTCTTTATCCCTTTAGTACCGATCAAACTAGTGAGAAAGTATACACTTTAGATCCAATTTAAATTTGTGCACAACTTTTCAGTTCCAGTAATTAACACTTACAAGGAAAGCAACATTCGCATCCTGTTAGGAATCCATAGTTGTAGATCATGTTCCCAACCATTCACATTATTAGACTCCCAAAAACGAAGTTGTAAGAATCATTTTCTGCGAGAAACTTTAACGAGTGAATCAAAAGAAACTTGAATAATAATGAAAGTGATTTCATGATTACTTTCACCAGATTTATACCTCCTCGATGTTACTATTGATCATTATTATGATATGAATTAGTGTCTTTATAAAGTAAGAATGAAGTAAGTTTGATAAAGACAATTTTATTCATATCGGTACCTTCGTCATATATAATCTCTATTATATACAACACCTTCACTTAGATATCATATACTACCTTAGTAATCCAAATTGAGATTACGTGCATCGAATAACGACCGTGCATCAATGAGCCATACTAGCAACTATTGATTAAAGATTCCTAAACTTTAATATGTTGCTGATTGTTTTATTCATGGTATTAAGGTGATCTTAAATTCTCCATATAACTACAAGTCATAACCTCTCATGTATGAATACGAATTTTTTTTATATTTATATATATAAATTATTCAACTATTAAATATCATGATTATTTAACATTCCCGCATATATCAAAGTATTCAACTCTTATTAATAATTAAAAATATCTTCACATTCTCTTCAGGGGCATAAACCCTTACAAGTTTTTACCAAGGAAGACACATCACATGTTCAATTCCCAACATATTGATCCACTTCCACAGTGATAATATTCTAGATTGCAAATAAATAGATAAAAATGGAGTGCTTGGTTGATAAGTGACGGTGTTACTGGAATATTTTACCAAGATCTAGATTTACTAATAAGTATGTTGATTAACATTATAGATATGAATTCTCTAAAATAATGAAATAAACACATAAGGGTTTAGAAAACCTTACATTGATTCCGGCGGAATATAATGACTCCTTCCGATTCAAGATCTCTAGCCCTTTGATTCCTTTTTGTAGCAAAGCATTATCAAGCATCTCGAACTTGGATCTCTTTCTCTCCTTCGGGTTTGGTTACCACTTTGTCTTTTACTCACTATGATTGAGTACTTGACTTGCTATGTGTGGGGATGGCACTCTTTCACTATGGGTTTCGAATATGGAAGAACAATGAAGGAGGCTGAAATCACTAAAGAAGAAACTCTCTCATCTACTAGTTGTTTGGCATAGAAAACTAGGTTTGATTTGGTTGAAGGCATCAAGTGGATGAGTGAGAGCATCATGTTCCTTTTATAGTGTTTCAACTAGGGTTGATGGCTGAATTATATGGACTAAAAAAAAAAAATATTGGGCAAAAATTACTTCTAGAGCGGTACACTCGATGGATCGGTTTCTAGTTAGAATTTTGCCACTTTTCAACCACTTATTTTTCTTTTCAATAATACCATATTTTCCAATTCAATCCTATAAATGCCAAAACTATTTATTTAATAATTATAATTAATTATCAAATAAAATTGTAACTTATATAATTTATTAATTAGACCATACAAAGTCTCTTAATTAACAAATTGACCCTAAAACTTCTTTTCTTCACAATTAAGCCATTGCTTAGTGAAAATTCTTAAATAAGACATAGTCTAATTTTAGAATTATAATTGATTAATTAAAATCAATTAACTGGGTCTGCAAGCAGTATAATCTCAACTAGTGAGGGAACCATGGACCTATATAACCGAGCTTTCAATAAGTAGATCTAGAATTCACCAAGTAAATCCTCAACTTATTAATTTCGCCTTGCGCCACTATAGATTTGGAATTGAATAATACTCTCAATTATATAAAATATTCTATATGTACCACGATATAGATATATTATGATTATGCATTGTTATAATCCTAATAGTCAAAGGTTCTCTATAGATGATCTACACTGAATAGGGACAAATTTACCGTTCTAGTCTTCAATGTATTTTATTCTTAAAACACTTAGCTACCTATAAATGATATTTTAGCAAACTAATATAATTATTGAAATGAGACCTCAATCATTTATCTCTATTCAACCAAGCTTGAAGGAAATTATCGTTTCACTTCTAAATACTTATAGAAGCTATAGATTTCATATCAATGATCAGCGCTCCCACTCAATTGAACTACCATGTTCCCAAGATGTAAATATCCACCATAACCATAAGTTAGCTTTCACGAACAACTTGAAGAACATAAATAATACAACTAAGTTAAACCTAACCATATCAAGATTAAGATCCATAGACCTAAGGTCAACCATTGATATTGACTTAAAAAGATATAACAGTAAGTTTATGATATCTTGTCTAAGATTAATATCGGTCCCTTCCAATGTATACTCCATACATCCGATACTGATAAACATTGTCAATACTCTAGAAAGTACATAACACTTATTCATGGTGTAAATATACATTATCACTGATTATCATGCCAGTCTAAATCCAGTGAATTGACAAATCATGGGGATTAAAATTTTGAACATATAATCATGATTATATTCCACTGTGCTGATGAAACTATAATTATGAACAAATATATACATATTTCTATATATGATCTGAACTTAATAGAATTTATACATTAAATATAATCATGAAATAAATCATGTGAACCATGCAACATAGAATGATTTCTGATCTTTATTAATTAGTAAATCTGATTATATTGAAATGAGTTTTATTTAGGGCGTAAAACCCAACATATAATTCAAATGCCTATTTCTTAAAAATAGGACCCACATCACATAATATAATTAATTAATACTATTTGTCAACTAATTAATCGATATTTTAAGTATGTGATCATTATAATTATACTTTTATTAAATAAAAATTAATATGTAATATTAGATATTCTATTTAATACATATTTTTATAAATGAAACAAAATAAATTCATAAAATAATAATTTTGAAAAAAAAATAGTATAAAATAAAATATTTTGATTCTTTTATTTTAAAAAATAAATCATTCTTATATTTAATATTTAATTTAAATTCACATATTCTATTAAAAATGATTATTTTAAAATAATTATTATTAATTTTTTATTCAAATTTACACATGTCATTAAATAGTCATTGATCATTTAAAAATTTATAAATTGTATATTATATATAATTTACTATATTAAAATTATATTTCAAAGTTAAAATACATATGAGATGTGTTTTTTTAAATAAAAAAAAAAAGATGAGACTATATTAATCTCTCTATTTTGTGTGATAAAATAGTTCCTACTTAAGAAGATAAAATTAGTAAAGAAATAGTATTATCCAATGCCCCTTATAGTCAAATTTTGTCCAAACATAGAATTGGATAATTCAATCCAATCCCATACATCAAACATGAATATTATTATATTTTGTCAAAATTTCAAGAGTAGTTTCTTTTTTTTTTTTTTTTTTTTTTTTTTTTTTGTAAAGATTTAGGGATAGTGTTAAGGAGCCCAAAGACCCACTCTTTGCTCAACTTACCTCAAAGTTAGCTTGATAATCACTCATGGCAATTGAATTATTTTATATCTTTACTTTTATTCAAGGACCATATTCTTTCCTAAAAATAAATAAAATTATTATAAATGTGTGCTATAAACTAATCATAAGATTTGTGTTCTACATCATTTTTTACTTTTATTCAAGGGTCCACATTCTTTGCTAAAAACAAATAAAATTATCATAAATGTGTGTTTTAAAATAATCATAAATGTGTGTTTTGTCACACATTATTTAAATGACTGATTTGTGAGATTTTTATTATACACTTAGCAACTATTAATTTTAATCCCATAATAGAATTTTCATAATAGATAAATGTATAGTTTGATGTAATTAAATCTATAATGATAATAATAATAATAACAATAAGTTTATTTAGTTAAAAGTTCATTCATAATACAATAATGTCAAATAAATTAAAAAGACTAAAAATTCCTCTTGAAAAAAAGACTTAAAATTCTATAAAAAGAAGAGAGAGAACTTCTAAATAAATAAGTTGTTCATGATCAAAAGGTTAAAATAGTTTTACTACACTTAAATTGCATCATCCAAAGCTAGAAAAGGTACGAAGGTCATTATAAGTGCAATAAACTCTATAACATTTAGAATGAAGAAAACTATCTGATCACCTGCAACAAAAACATCATTAATGTAAGCTTGTAAGCTTGACAGAAAAGAGAGTTAAAATACTATTGAAAAAATAACTTATATGAAATACTTTTACATGTCTTTGCATTAGCATTAGCATTTAAGAACACCTTTAGTCTAAATCATCTTTATTGAATTTAGTTTCACAAAATCGAAAAACTCGATTTTAATATTATAACGAAGAGACAAAGCTCAAAATATATTTTTAATAAGTAGGTCTCATGTATATAAAATAAAATTTTGAGTCATAAATTACTAGTTCTTTAGAAGGCTAGTTAGTCTTTCTCATTGTATATATATATATATATATAAATTGAGAACTTATCTATAGAAATATAAAAGGACTCAAGAGAAGAACTCAATCACAAGACTTACAAAAGTTGAGAAAGTCTTGAATGAAGATTATTATTTATAGAGAGTTAGTTACAGAGTGAAGAAACAAGAAAGAAATAACAAAAAATAACAGCCAAAATAAGTGGCAAAACTAACTGACTTCACCTAAACAACTAACTGCAACTAATTGTTTTCAACTAACTCTTTACACTGGTTATCATTCCCTCTCAAGCAAAATAGTGAGGAACAAACTTTAAGCTTGTCTTTGAGATAGTGAAAATGATCCATGGAGAGACACTTGGTGAATAGATCAGCAGTTTGATCAACAGAAGGTACATATAGAACCTCCAATGTCTTGGCCAATAGTTGATCTCTGTAAAGTCCTTTTTTGGCAAGTTAGTTGACAAAATAATTTTTCCTTTTATGGTAAGATTGTTGTGCATTCATATTCGATTTCTTGCCTTATAAATTAGGATTGTAGTTGCTCTTTTCCTTGTTAGGAAAGTTGCACTTTCAGCTGAACTTTCCTTTGTTGAAAACTTCTTAAAAGAGAAGAAATTCTCTTTTGGAAAGTTGTCTTTTTTAGGGAAACTTTGTTTATTGCCTTTTCTTTATTGATTTCGTTTGTATCTTGATACAATCAGAATATCTAATCTGTTTTTGGCAGGAATCAAGCATTGATAGAAGATCAGACCCGATTTTAGCAAGTTTCCCGATTCTGGTGTGATCTGCTGCGTCAGCATCCGATTCTGATGTAGCAGATCGTGTTTTCTTAGGAAAGTTTTTGTACAGCTGTAGATTCGAACTTGTGGTTGCCTCTTTGGTTTCTATGTTCTATAAATAGAGCCTAGAGAGCAACCATTCGAATTCACCTCTTCCATTATTCATTTTTTACATTTATCTTTTGAGAGAAGAAAGTGTTTCTTTGTTTTGTGAGAGCCTAGTTGTTCATCTAGGTTCTAGTTGTTCTATTTCTGTTCTTACTCTATCCTAGAGGTTGTGAAGAACTACTTGACTGAACAAGAGATTGGTCTTCGGGAGAAGACTTGATAAAGCCTTACTTCGGGAGGAAGTAAGCACTTGGTCTTCGGGAGAAGACTTGTTGAAGCCTTACTTCGGGAGGAAGTAAGCACTCACACTTCAAAGACGAAGGGAGTTCGGGCTTGAAGGTGTTTCAAGAAGTCAGATTCATAAAGTGGATTACAAAGGATTGCGGCAATACTTTAGAGGGAGTCTAAACTTGTTTAAGTCAATTGTCTTTGTAATTTTGATACTTTATTAATTGATTTCATTCTCTGGGCGTGGCCCCGTGGACTAGGAGTGTTCGGGAGAACACTGATACCACGTATAAATCTCTTGTGTCAAGTTATTTATTTTTCTGCAAATATTTTATATTCTGCCTGTTCAGTTTTGCTGTAGCAGAATTACTTTCTGCTGCTGCAAACGCTTACAGTTTTTATATTTTCTTATATACAACTGACATTTGCAAAAACACGGTTTTTCAATCTCTAATAAAGTGTTGATCGATTTCAATATGTTTAGAACGTGTGTATAATGATGGATTAGCTGCAAGTGAGGCTGCACTTTGATTTCCAATCCAAATAATTTGGCAGACTGGAAGAGAGACTTGAATTTTTTTAAGTAGATAACATATCTAATTCACCTCATCAACAACATTAGTCATAGCACGAAATTCACTTTCAGTGCTTGATTGAGCAACTACTTGTTTCTTCTTTGCAAACTAAGATATCATATTACCACCTAAAAATACTGCATAACCACCAGTAGATTTTCTATCATCAAGAGAAGTTACCCAATCAGCATTCGAGTATGCTTGTAGATCTAATCTAGTAGTTAGTTGTATGAACAAACCCTCATTAACTGTACCTTTAAAACATATTAACAATCGTTTACATGCATCCAAATGTGTTATAGTTGGAGTATGTATGAATTGACTTAATTTATTGACAATGAAATCTACATCTAGTCTAGTAAGGGCAAGATACTGTAGAGCTCCCAAAGTATTTCTATATAATGTTAGATTTGGAAATTGATCACCAATGGCCAGAGACAACTTGTGGGCTGAGCTTGTGGGGCGAGGACTTGGTTTTGATCCATCTATTTTTATTTTGCTATATATTTGGACTATGACAGGTGCATTCCAGCTTGAGTTCTCTTGACTTCCACTCCCAAAAAATAATGAAGAGGACTCATGTCCTTCACATCAAACTCATCATTCAGATCTTAAATGAGTTTGGACACTAAATTCTTAGGACCTATGACCAATATGTCATTAATATATACAAGAAAAAGAATTTGGTTGTCACTAGAACCTGAAATGAAGAGAGAATTATCAGCTCCTGAGCTTGTGAGCCCTTTGTTGCAGAGAGTGGATTTGAGCTTTTCATTCCAAGCTCTAAAAGCTTATTTTAGGCCATAAATAGCCTTGTGTAATTTACATACATGTGTAGGATAATTGGGATCCACAAATCCTAGTGGTTGAGTCATAAAAACAGACTATTGTAGTGTTCCATTGAGAAAAGCATTTGAGACATCAAGCTGAGGGATTGTCCAATTGTTACTGCCAAAGTCAATAAGGCCCTCACATTTGTTGGCTTAACCACATGACTAAAAGTTTCTGTATAGTTTATCTCTGGTGTTTGAGAGTAACCTTTTGCCACTAGCCTAGACTAAATTTGTCAATTGAGCTATCAACATTCAATAATATTCTGTGAACCCATTTATTTCTCACAAGATGCAAGTCTGGTTCATAAGGTACTAGAGATCATGTGTTGTTTTTCTTAAGGGAAAAAATTTCTTTCTGCATTGAAGTAAACCAGAGAGGATCAACAAGAGCTTGTTTTAAGGTGGTAGGTTCTTTTGGTAGGGTAGATTCAGGGACAGGATGTAGTGTGGAAGCATAGGCTTTTGGTTTATGGATACTAGATTTTGATCTGGTTTGGATGATATGTTTATTTGCTGCAATAGATGAGGAATTTTAGCTATTTGTGTGTGATGATTTTGGTACAGGCAGAGATATTTGATTCAGTGATTGGTGCAGGGATAGATTGTGGTGGTATAGGAGAGATATTGTTCCCTGAAGTAGTTTGAGGAGTACAAGGGTTTACTCTAGAAACTGAGCTAGGAAGATTGAAACTCTTGTTTAAAGCAACAGTACCTGTTGTGGTGTCATTAAGGTAACTAACACTAGCACAATGTGTTTGTGGCATTTCAGGTGTAGAAGCTAACATAGTAACAGAGCGAGACTGTTAGGCTATTTTTATCTTAAGTTTTGGGTCACTTTTTATAGTTGTTTTTCTTCTTTATTATTATTTTTGAAATGGAATTACTATTGTTTTCTTTGGTTTCGGGTTTCACACTTCGAATGGATAAATTAATCAAATTTTAAAAAAAATAACGATCTATAAAATAGAGAAAATTTTACAAGAAAATAAAGTTGAAAGTTTAAGCCTAAATTTGATTATGTTTGGTTCCTATTTTGGAAAAAGTGAAAACATAGAAGTTTTAGATATCTTTTTCCTCTTTCTAAGCTTTTTGAATCATCTCGTTTGGAGTATGTATGTGAAAGTTATGTATATTTTACTGAGAGATATTGAAGCGAGAAATTAAGCTAGTCGCGACTAGGTCTTTCATGGTCGCGATGAATTATGTGGTCGCGACTATGGAGTTTAGGCAAAAAGCTTATTTTTTGAGATTAACCTATGGCCGCGACTAGGCTTTAGGTAGTCGCGGCTATGGGCTAAAGATGAGATTTTTGGGTAGTTTGTAATTTCGCCATTCAAAGATATCTGCATTATTTTCTATATAAGGGTTTTGTGTTTTAGAAGCAAAATACTCAGAAATTGAACCCTAGAACTAACAGAGGCAACAAAGGAAGCAATTGTGGTGACCTGGAGTGAGATCACCAACTAGTTCTTTCTTTTCCCTTTTTATTTCTTTATGTTAATTTCTGTTTCAAGAATTATTATGGATGTGAACTTGAGTGTTATGAACTAAATTCTCAATTTAGGGATATGATGAATGTTAGATGATGTTTCTTCAATTTAATTAATGCAATTATTAGTTTTAAAATCTTTCCTATATTGTGTAACTTGTTCTTATTTGTTTTTAATTACATATTTTAGACTGACCATCTTAAATGTGATTTATGATCTTAATATGAAATCTGAGAAGTAAATATTAGGAATGCTCTAATAGGACAAACATAAGTTTTGATGTAAAATGAGACTATTTACATAGCTTATGTGATTTTTAAATTCTAAATTTAATGCAAGTTATATGTTAATTTACTTCAGAGATGTAAGTAGGTATGATATGATTTAAGACCTTAATGATCTGAGAAGAGTTAGGGTTATTTTGATAGGCTATCGTCACCAAAAGGGAGAGAATTAATAATTAACATTAACAATTAGGAAACTGAACTAATAGGATTCATATTCCTAAACATTTATCCATAATTAATTATAGTTTTATTGTTATTTTTCTGTTTTTCAATTTTTAGTTATTAAATTATTCAACATTTTTATCAATTTTACCAAATAGAAACATAAATCTAATTTAGTGGTACTCAATAACATTCCATGTGGATCGACCTCACCTATGTGAGTTTAAAATTTTAATGGATTATGTATACTTGCGTAGTTGTTTACAATTTACGTAACAAGTTTTTAGCACTGTTATTGGAGAATCGAGTAAATATTGATATTACAATAATTATATTAAATTCTACTTTGGTTAATTATTTTTGCTTATTGTTAACCTATTTCTTTTCAATTTTTCTTACTCTATTTCAGGTATTGGGAGTGTATGCGACGTCAAGTAAAAAGTGTAATAGTGCTTGTTGATCCTGAAATTGAGAAGATCTATAGAAGAAATAAAAGAAACAAGAGGCAAGAAAGAAGTGCAGTGAGGACTGAACTAGAAGTATTTATGGCTGACAATAGTAATGGCAGCAACAACAGTAACAATGGAGGTGACATAGAAGACCAAGCAAACGATCGTAATCCACCTGACCGTAGTTTGAGGGACTATGTTCTTCCAACATTGACGGGGGTTCAGTCTTATATAAGATCACCCGTCGTAGAAGCCAATAATTTTGAGATAAAGCCAACCATACTCCAAATGGTGCAATCTTCAGTCCAGTTTGGTGGACTACCCTCAGAAGATCCAAACCTGGATCTATCTAACTTCGTGGAGTTATGTCAAACATTTAAGGTGAACGAAGTTAGTGATGACGCCATCCGCTTGAGACTGTTCCCATTCTCGTTGAGGGAGTGAGCTAAAATTTGGTTGGTGTCTTTGCCACCTAACTCTATTGATACATGGACTGACTTGGCAATGAAGTTCTTATCCAAGTTCTTTCCTCTAGTTAAAGTTGTCAGGCTGGGAAGAGAGATTAATAATTTTTGTCAGCTTGACAATGAATCTCTTTATGAGGCTTGGGAGAGATTCATGGATCTCATTAGAAAGTGTCCACATCATGGGATCGAGAAGTGGATGTTGGTCCATAATTTCTACAATGGGTTGGTTGGCAATACCCGAATAATCATAAGATGCAAACGGCGGTTGGTGGGGCTTTTATGAGAAAAAGTGCGAATGAGTCGTATGACTTGCTTGAAGAGATGGCCATGAATAACCAACAATGGCCAACTGAGAGAAGCCAATTAAAGAAAGTTGCGGGTACGCACAAAGTTGATGCCATCACTAAGTTGATAGCCCAAGTGGAAGCCTTGACTAAGTTGATGACTGCTCAGGTAAAATAGGCTCAAGTTACTTGTGAGCTTTGTGGGGGGCCTCACACATATGAACCTGCCCAATGGATGTGAACAGTTTGCCAATGGATCAAGCTAAAGCCATTGGAAACTATTCTGAGAACAATAACTATGGGTGCAACTAAGAAGGGAGTCATCGTAAGAACTATCAAGGACAGACTTCAAATCAATAGCAACAAGGCTTCTACCAACAAAGAATTTATCCCCAGCAAAGCCAACAACCAAGTTCTAGTGGAGGCTCAAATATCCAAGCTGATTTATTGCTCCAATTCATGATGGAGACTAAAGCCTCGATTAAAAATTTAGAAACTCAAATGGGATAGTTGGCTACTCAAGTGGCAAAACAAGCTTAAAAATTCACCTAGTAGTAGTGAGGTAAGGGATAAGGAGCAGTGTCAAGCAATTACTTTGAGAAGTGGGAAGAAGTATGAGGGGCCTAGTGAGAAACAACAAGTGGAAGAAGTAGTTCAGGATCAACAGGCACCGACACCAGAAGAAAAGAAGACGAAGACTACTGAGGGTCTTACATCAAAAGAAGTGTCACCACCTATCAACATCGAGCACCATGTCAAAATTCCTTATCCGCAGAGGCTCTGGAAGAATAACATGGACAAGCAATTTTTTAAATTTTTGGAAGTATTCAAGAAGCTGCACATCAACGTCCCGTTTGCGGAAGCTTTGGAGCAGATGCCGACTTACCTTAAATTTATGAAGGAGATTTTAGTAAAGAAAAAGAAGTTGGAGGAATATGAGACAGTGGCACTTACTGAAGAGTGCAGTGCAATATTGAAGAAGAAACTACCGTCCAAGCTAAAGATTCGGGTAGTTTCAATATTCCTTGCTCGATAGGGGGTTCAGTTGAGACAAGGGCTCAATGTGACTTGGGGGAAAGTATAAATCTAATGCCTCTATCAATTTTTCAAAGGCTAAAGCGAGAGAAGATCATCCTACAACAATATCTTACAAATGGCAGACCGATCCATTACTCACTCTTGGGGTATAATTGAAGACCTCTTGGTAAAGATTGGTAAATTCATTCTTCCTACTGATTTCTTAATTCTTAACATGGAAGAAGATGAAAATATTCCCATCATTTTGGGAAGACCATTCTTGGCCATGGGGAGAGCTTTAACTGATGTTCAAAAGGGGGAGTTAAGGTTGCGAGTTCAAAATGAGGAAATGACTATTAATATCTTTGCCGCAACTAAAATTCCCACTTGTTGTAGAGTGGAAGTTATAAAGGAGGGTCAAGAAGAAGTAGTTGTTAAAAAGAAGAAAGGGAAGCGCACAGAACAATTTCGCACTATTGGACGACGTATAAAAAGATTCATGTGTGAAAATTGTGAAGGTGAGTCTCATCTTTTGGATAGCTTCGACATAAGCAACACGGGCGGATAGTTTTCTTCATTCGGTACAAGGGCTCTGATGGATGCAAGAGGTGGACTTTATCCCAGATAAAGTTTTAAAGAGGAAATGAACATCCAGCTATATGATATTAACGACAATATTCTTGGGAGGCACCCCAAGTTTTACAGTTATTTTTAGTCAATTTGAGACATTTGTGGTTTTATTTTTATTTCGTCTTTAATTTGTTTTAGTATCTTTTCTTCTGCAATACACAAACAGCGGAAAGCATGCAAAAAAACATGAAGAAAAATCAGTCGATCACTACAGTGGTCGTGACCAACAAACAGTCTAGTCGCGACCAATTTCATGGTTGCAACACCAGAAGTTACAGAAAAGTTCAGGAAATTTTTCCTCAGTTCAAAGAGTCCGCAACCAAGAAAGTTCACGGTCGCGACAAATTTTCATGGTCGCGACCGAGACCATTATATGGTCGCAACTAGGGAACCTAGCGAGAGAGGCTCAAATTTTAGCATTACAATGGTCGCAACCACAATTTAGGCTGGAGTCGCGACGAGTGGCCCCCAATCAACTTTAAAAGCCCCACGTCAGAATGAAAAAAAAAAACTTGGCATATCCTCCACGATTCCAGCCGTATGAACAACCACCATTGAACCCCTACTAATGGGGGTCTCAAGTAAGTCCTACTCTCTCTTTGGGTTTAAAGTCACTTTGGGAACAATGTGAAATTTTAAGTTTGAAGGAGGGGCTTAATTAATTTTGTTTTTGGTTGTTTAGTTTTATTTGTCTATTTTAGTTGATTTATTATGCCTAGATCAATTTTGTTAATGTTGTTATTTGTGGAATAGATTGAAATTTTAAACTGTGTGCTCGATTCATTAACTCTTTGGATTAATTTAGATGCTTGTGAAAATTTTTAGATTGATGTTGATTTTCAGTGTTTGAAGTGTATTATAATTGTTTTACTTAGTTTTGTGGAATGATTGCTTGAATGATGTAGAACTTGCATGATTTATTCTTTTGATGTGAAATCCTTGATAATATTTGCTAAGAATATGATTTAGGCAATTTTTTTGGACAGTTTAAGCCTTTCAAGCCTACCTTCATGTGATTATCCTTAATGTACCAAGTTGAGCCTAAATATTTTTTTTTTAAATTGTATCACCTATTTAAACTTAAAATGTAGCCATTCACTTTTTTTATTCCCAATGCACCTTACATTTGCCATAAGCTTAGGAATAAGTTTGGACGAGTGAAAAGTTGTGTGAGTAAAATTTTTCAAAAATTGGTGATTGAGAAGAGTTTGAAAAAAGTGCAAAGTGTTTTCCGCCATCACTAAGAAGAAGAAAAAAAAAAGCAAAGTATATTTCTTGTTTCTTGAAAAAAAAAGAAAAAAAAATATTTATTTAAAAAAATGATGTTGGAACTCGTAGTTATGAAATTCTCAATCATTGAAATTTTTGGGCACCTTTCGGGATATGCAATTCATTTTGGGTGCTTGATGATTTATAGTGTGCTTATTGTATAATATAGCCTAAATGATTTTTTATGTACCTATTACCTAAGCCATGACATTACTGTTGGGTTTTATGCCCTAAATAAAACTCATTTCAATATTATCAGATTTACTTATTAATATAGATCAGAAATAACATTTAATGTTGCATGGTTCACATGATTTATTTCATGATTATATGTACATAATGTATGAATTCGTCTGAAACCCTTTTCACATACTTAATCCTGTTTATTGTGCTATCAACACATTGGAAAGTAAACATGACTATGTGAATAAAGTTTCCTAGATTTATCAGACACAGGGTTTTACTGATATGATAATCTACAATAGAGTTTACTTGCATTTGGAGAAGTGCTATGTTCTTTCCAGAGCATTGGTTAAAGTAAAGCTCCGGTTGGATGCATGGAGTATGCATCGGAAGGGACCGATATTGAACTTTGACTTAGATTTATTAAACTTACCGTAATATCTATTCAAGTCAATATCGCCTAGTTGATCCTAGATCAAATGTTCTTAATCCTGTTATGATTAGGCTCAATCTTGAAAGGCTATTTGTCTTCTTTGATTTGTTAGTTAAGCCTACTTTTAGGTCAGGGTGATCCGTACATTTTGGGAACACGGTAGTGCAATTGAGTGGGAGCGCTAGCATAAACATGGAATCTATAGCTTCTATCTGGCGAATAGTAAGCAAAGGATGATCTCCTTCGAGCTTGACCAAACGAACATAAATGGTGGAGTACTCATTTCACATAAGCTGAAATATCATTTATACGGGGTCAAGTGTTTTAAGGATAAAATACATAGTAGGGTGTTACGGTAATCTAATCCCTTTACAGTGTAGATCATTCATATAGAGGATCATTGGTCACATTAGGATTATAACAATGGATAACTGATGATGCGTTTATATGGTGGAACATATAGAGCATTCTATTATACTGAGAGTGCAATTCTAAGTTCTATGCGTGGATTCAACGAAGAATTAATAAGTTAGTGAATATTAGTAATAAATTCTTGATCTACTTATTGGGAGCTCGGTTATATAGACCCATGGTCCCCGCACTAGTTGAGATAATATTGCTTGTAAGACTCATATAATTGGTTTTGATTAATCAATTATAATTCTCAAATTAGACTATGTCTATTTGTGAATTTTTCACTAAGTAAGGGCGAAATTGTAAAGAAAGAGTTTATAGGGGCATATTTGTTAATTATGATACTTTGTATGGTTCAATTAATAAATATGATAAATGACAATATTATTTAATAATTATTTATAGTTATTAAATAGTTAGAATTGGCATTTAAATGGTTGAATTAGAAAATTGGCGTTTTTGAGAAAATCAGATGCAGAATTGAGAAAACTGCAAAATCCAAGTAAGGCCCATTACTGTACATGGCCGGCCACTTGGTTTGAATTTTTAAACTGATATTTTCATTATTTTAATGCCAAATAATTCAAACCTAACCCTAGTGGAATGCTATAAATAGATAGTGAAGGCTTCAGGAAAATTACACTTCTAATTCAGAAAAAACTGAGCCTTCTCTCTCCCTATCTTTGGCCGACCCTTCTCTTTCTCCTTCCCTCTTCAATTTCAAAATTCTTAGTGTAAGAGTAGTGCCCGCACACAACAAGTGATACCTCAATCATAGTGAGGAAGATCGTGAAGAAAGACTTTCAGCAAGAAGGAGTTTCAACATCAAAGATTCAGAGAAAGAGATCCAGGTTCAGATATTGATAATGCTCTGCTACAGAAAGGAATCAAGGGCTAGATATCTGAACGGAATGAGTCATTATATTCCGCTGCACCCAATGTAAGGTTTCCTAAACTTTATATGTGTTTATTTCATCGTTTTAGAAAGTTCATATTTAGGGTGTTAATCAACATACTTGTGAGTAGATCTAAGATTCTGGTAAAATAATTTCCAACAAGGATTGTTAACATTAGCGGAGAGGGGTAGTCATGCAAGCATATTGATTAGCTTATGGTCGCGACTAGGCGTTAGATGGTTGTGACTATGGGCTAAATATGGGAATTTTGAGCAGTTTTATAATTTCTCCATTCGAACATATCTGCATTATTTTCTATATAAGGATTTCGTATTTTAGAAGTACAATACTCAGAAATTAACCGTAGAACTAAAAGAGGCAGCAAAGGAAGCAATTATGGCGACCTAGAGCGAGATCACCAACTAGTTCTTTCTTTTCCCTTTTTATTTCTTTATGTTAATTTATGTTTTAAGAATTATTATGAATGTGAACATGAGTGTTATGAACTAAATTCCCAATTTAGGGATATAATGAAGGTTAGATGATTTTTTTCAATTTAGTTAATGAGTTTATTAGTTTTTCTGCCCTATATTGCGTGATTTGTTCTTATTTGTTTTTAATTACATAGTTTAGACTGACCATCTTAAATGTGATTTATGGTCCTAATATGAAATTTGAGAAGTGAATATCAGCAATAGTCTAATAGGACAAACATAAATTTTGATGTAAAACAAGAGTATTTACATAGCTTATGTGATTTTTAAATTCTGAATTCAATGCAAGTTATATGTTAATTTACTTCAGAGGTGCAAATGGATATGATATGATTTAAGACCTTAATGATTTGAGAAGAGTTAGGGTTATTTTGATAATCGGTCATCACCAAAAGGGAGATAATTAATAATTAACATTAATAATTGGGAAACTGAACTAACTGGATTCATATTCATAAATATTCATCCATAATTAATTACACTTTAATTGTTATTTTCCTGCTTTCTAATTTTCAGTTATTTAATTTTTCAACATTTTTATTGATTTTACCAAATAGAAACATAAATTTAATTTAGTGGTACTCAATAACAATTCCCTGTGGATCGACCTCACTTGTGTGAGTTTAAGACGACAATAGATTTCGTATACTTGCATAGCTGTTTACAATTTGCGTAACAGATACATAGGTGCAGCAATTTCCTCAGAAGCATGTACAGTAGGCACAATATTATTAGTATTGAGGGGAGATGTAAGAAAGGATGTAGTAGGAGACATGTGCATTGAGGAAGAATGTACCTGTTGTGATGTTGCAAGTTGAAGTGCTGGAAAATCTTCCTCATTTAAAGCCACATTTCTTGCTATGTATACCCTGCCAACTTGATCTTCACATAAATAGCCCTTGTGATGCAGTGAATAACCAACTAGAATGCATTTTTCAGATCTCATTGAGAGTTTATGACTGTTGTATGGCCTCAAGTGTAAGTAGCAAGTGCACCCAAAGGGCTTGAGCATTGTGTAGTCAGGGACCTTGTAAAATAGGAATTCATAGGGAGATATTTCTCCAAGAACTCGAGTAGGTAACCTATTAATGAGATACACAACATGCTGAAAGGTAAGCCACCAATAAGATAAAGATAAACCAACTTGTGCCAATAGAGTAAGTCCAGTTTCTGTAATGTGGAAATATTTTCTTTCAGCACGACCATTTTGTTAATGGTCATGAAGGCATGGATGTTGGAAATGGACTCCATGTTGAGTTAGAAAAGATGCTAGAGACCTATACTCACCACTCCAATCTGATTGAACAAATTTAATGGGTAGATCAAATTACTTTTCAACAAATGTTTTGAATTGCATAAAAGTGTTATAGGCTTGAGATTTTGAGGATAGGGGAAATTTCCATCTGTACCTACTAAAATCATCTAAGAAGTGAATATAGTACCTATGACCTTCCTTAAATGGTGTATGAGAGGATCCCCACAAATCACTGAGGACCAATTCAAGAGGCCGAGAGGCTCGAGACTCAAAGATTGAATAAGGAAGTTTGTGGTTTTTACCTTTTTTTGTAGGCCTCACAAAACCTTCATTCTTTTAAATTTCTTGGAATATTGAGTGTAGCTAAGATTTAAGGTGTTGGATGTTTTAGTTTTGAGTGCCAAGATTGAAATTAGATTTTTGAGCAAGAAAAGTGCAGAGTCATTAACAATTAGAAATTTGAAAACATCATCTTTGTTTATAGAAGAATCAGTACAAGGGTGAGAGGTTATATTAACAACACTCTTATTACATTAAGAGAAAATGTAAATGGAAGATTTTATAGGATCTTGAGAGTTTGAACTTTGAGAAATAGAAGATGACTCTGACTTGGACTGCTTTGTAACAAGATGACACTCGAGCTTGACATTGAAAGATGGAAAGGAACTGTAAGACAGCATGTACAAGCCATTTTTAAGCCTCCCCTTGAGTAGTACTCTCCTTGTGATTTTATCCTTAACAAAACAACATTTGGAGTGAAATTCTAAGAAAATATTATTATCATCTGTTAGCTTAGAGACACTAATAAGATTTTTAGTGATGGTATGAACTTTAAGGATATTATTTAGATGTAGAGATGAACTAGAGGAAGGGGGAGAATAGTTACCAACATGACTTATGGGAAGTCGTTTTCCATTTCCAAATGTAAGATATTAGAAGCTGATTAGGGAATTTCAGATTCGGGGTGTTCCATGCCCTAGGTTATTTGTTTTTTAGCTCCTGTATCAACATACCAGCCATAATCATCCACAAATTCTGGTAGAGCTGAACTAGAGTATGCTTCTGGTTGTTCTTGCTCATCAATTTCAGCGGGATAGGCCCGAGACTCATTGACATTGGGTGTGACAAACCCTTTGTCAAATCTGTAATGGCATATGGCTATTGTATGACCTGCTTTGTGGCATACTTGACATAGTAATTATAGAATGGATGGGTTTTCTCGACCAAAAGAGCACCCGTGAGATCGATTGGTAGAGATTTATCCACGACCTTGATTTCCATAAGAACGATAGCCATTGCTAGAGTTGGAGCGGGTATTGTGGATGCTGAGATTTGTTGAAATATTAGAAGAGGGGTCTCCAAGATTGTACTTTCTTTCAAGTCTTCTCTCATGGATTAGCAATAAAGACTGAATGGATTCCAAAGAAAGATTATCCACAAGACTCGTGACATGAACAACCATGGAATCATACTCAGGTCTCAAGCCATTGAGCATGTGCATTATCAGATCACTCTCATCAAGAGGATGACCAGCAGTAGATAAAGAATCAACAAGAATTTTGACTTTGCCACAGTAATCAGTGATTGAAAGATTACCTTTTCGAATTGTTGAGAGTTGAGATTTGATTTGAAGTAGTTTTTCCTTCAATTGACTGACAAATCTTTGTTCCAGGGCATGCCAAGCATCGAAGGAGGAGTTGTATTGGGCTAATGATCTAATAATCATTTCTGACATTGAAGATTGAAGTCAGCTAAGTAATGGTTGATCTTTTCGTTTCCATGTTATAAATTTTGGATTCGTGACACCATTGACAAGCGTTCGAATGGGAGAAACTCCAGTGAGGAGGATGTCATCGAAGTCGTGATCGATGATAGTGGGGATCACTTGTAATTTCCACGGAAGAGAGTTTGTTCGATCCAGTCGAACTGTGAGAGACGAATTCAAAAAATTATGAAAAGGATTCCATTGCTGTATTGGCGGAGTTTGAGCAGATAATGGTTGAGCAGTAGGTTCAAGGTGACAGGGATCCATTAACGACGTTGGTTAAGAGTTTCTTGATACCATGTAAGCTGAGAATTTATCTATGCAAATCTAAAAGGACTCAAGAGAAGAACTGAATCATAAGACTTGCAAAAGTTAAGCAAGCTTTGAATGAGGATTATTATTTATAGAGACTGAGATACAGAGTTAGTTACAGAGTAAAGAAAGAAGAAGGAAATAACAGAAAATAACAACCAAAACAAGTGGTAAAACTAATTGACTTCAATTAAACAACTAACTGTAACTAACTATTTTCAACTAACTCTTTACACTGGCTATTTATAGGGTATGCTTTTGTACTAGTTCCTCTTTTTACGTATTGTGCTACTGTATTTATTTAATTTGTTTATCGAATTCAAAATCAAAGCTTCATTTCCTTGCTATTGTTAATAATTTGGTTTGATCTTTTTTTTTTTTCAGTGTGCTCGATAGATAATTTAAAGGCGATTTGTATAATATCTCAACAATTTTTTTTAGTATAAACTAGAATTAAGAATCAACAGTCCTCAAATGATACACTATAGTTTGTGTTTAAATATGAAAAACATTTATCAAAAAAATAATAATAATGTCAGATGTTGTACCAGGGAGAAATGATCCACTTTGATGATTCTGTGCCCAAGAAAATCTGACACAAATCAAATGAAAAATTAATAAATTAAATAGAGTATAATAACTTCAACTTCATTAAGTTATTGAATCCCAAAAGAGAAGTAGTATTTGACAAGATATAAACCATCAATCTACAACTCATATAAAAGTTATTTATTCTATAAACAAATCTTATTCATTACAAAATGAACATTGAACAATAACAATTTTTTTCTTTAAAAAAAAAAACAATAACAATTTATATTTATAGCCAATGTGATTATAAAATCTGATCATTAAAAACAATCTATATGTTTTTTTATCATTGAATACGTACATGACACCTCCACCAGCTGGACCAGCTGCTTTGAATAGAGACATAGCAGCCATGGATATGCCATTTGCAGCACCTCTTTGGCTTTGGCCCTTCAAATATTGGTATTAAAAAGTCATTAGAAAAAAGAAAAAAAAATAACTGGCTTAACTTTGAAATGTCATATTAAACAAACAAAATTTCATACATAACAAATATAAGACAGAATAATTACCACAGCTTTGTTTTGTAGCAGAAACAATCCTGTTGTAATGCATACCTAACAAGGTATAAAAAACAAAAGGACCTTAAGTCACATTTGATATAGCAAAAATTGCATTAGTATTATATGCAATGAACTGAAAATACTTGTATGTATATATTATACTTACAGATATTACAATCTTTATCACAGATGCAAGATTAATTAATACCATGAGTGTAGCTCCAGATAGTTTTGCTATAAAAGGATAACTTGATAGGACTGCTATTGTGATGACCTTAGCAAGAAAATAACAAAAATTAGAGAATAAGTTACATAACATGACATGAGTCAATAATAACTGGTTATAGATAAATGATGTTTGAGACATACTGCTCCAATTCGACACACCATTATAGGTCCCAAAGTCCTCTCAATGGGTGGGTAACAAAATAATTGAAACAGAAGCATACCAACTCCTACAAAATGATAAAGGAATATTAGCCTTTTAAGAGGAATAATATACAAGTGTGTGCATATATATAAATAAGAACAAAATTGTAAGTATAGTTTTCTTTATATCTCCTGCTAAGACTTTTATGAACACATAGTATATACATAAAATTATATGTCCTCTAAGTTTTTTTCCCCCTAATGATCCTAAATAAATCTAACTTGTTATTATTGTTATTTTTTTTATGATATGGATACTTTGATTATCAAGCATAGAATCCCCAACTCAAAGATTTGATGCAAGGGAAAAAGATAGTGATATTAAAATACATACAAAATGGTTTACTAAAAATATAGTTGTGTACCTGAAATTGCAAGAACTTCACCAACTTGTCCACTTGAATAGCTTAGTCCTCCATACTTCTTAGGACTCACAGCCCATAATGGAAAAATCTAAATAGTAGATTGTTTCAAAAGAAGTAATTAGATATTGAATAAAAAAAAAGTAGCAAATTATTTTTTTTAAAAAAAGAAAATTGCTTACCTCTGAATAAGCCATGTCATGAAGTTGAAAAACACAATATAGAATAATAGATGACATTAGAGGCCAATTCTTGTAAAGACTCTGTTTTGGAGGAGTAGGGCACTTTTCCTCATCTTGATCCAAATTTTCGTTTTGATCAGATTCATGATTAGAGCTCATGTCTTTTAGACTACATGATTTTTTATTCTCTTCATCTTTTTTAGTATGAAAGTGAAGTGTTTCCTGTAACCACGCTCATAAGACATTGAAGATACTTTCTATAATAAATGTTATTACTTTGCACATAATAGCAGTTTTAACAGTTAGCGATTTTTTTGATTTTCAGTTCTACCGGTTTCGGTTCCGATGATGTTCGATAGGTTAGTTTGAACGATTTTTTCGATTTTTTGAATTTTATGCTCAACCCTAATTTTCACCACTACTCTAAACACATAAGACATAATATTGCTATCTAGTAGGTTATGGCCTTAAGGTAATATTTGTGATAAGTGTGAAACACTATATATATTAGACCATTTATATTTATCAATATGTGAAAGATCAATAATCTCAATTATATTAGACCATTTATATTTATCAATATGTGAAAGATCAATAATCTCAATGCAATTACATTAACAAGAAAAGTTAGTTATTTTCTTATTACTATTTTTGAGAAGTTACATTTGCTCTTTAGATTAAATAGACAGAAAAATAAAGAACTAAAGTAGAATGAGCAATTTATCATACCGGCATCCAACGACATACAATAGTTACACCCAAAGCAAATATTGATATCAACAAGCAAGGTAAAAAGTATGGGAACCTGTTATTTAATAAGATTCATCAAATAAAAAAGTGAATATAGATCATGAGTAATAAATAGACATGTAACTTAGATGTCATATTCTTACCTCCCAAACAGAGACTTTTTGGAAAATAGTTTTGGGAACTTCTCTGCAGGCTATAATTTAAATTCATTAGAAAAAATAAAAAAATAAAAAATATATAAACTAATGTAGAAAAAAAAATGCATCAACAAAAAAATTGCAAATCCATGCACATCTTAGTTTCTATATGATAGCACATCACTTTAAACTTTGGTTTTATTTTCTACCTTTTAAAATGATTTTCTGTACATAGTATTATTAACTATTGTTCAAAGTAATATATGATCAGAAAAAGTTTTTTTGGTGCCCGAGTGGGGTTCTCTGAGGCGGTTACTCTGGTTTTCTGGGTTTCGATTTTTCTGCATCTTCTTCCCCATCTCGTCCATCTTCTCCACCTTGCCCATGAACTCTCTTAACTTCCCACTCTCCAAGTATACACGATCTGCTGCTCTTACCAGTCTACGGACGAATTTGAAATATGTTTCATCTATATATATTCATCATCTCACAATCTATGATTTGTACCTACACTTCTTATTTTCATTCTCAATCATTCACTCTTATATGGACTCAATAATTAGTGTGATGAATACCACTCTATCTTTGTCTGAGAAGGAGAGAGATGTTCATACCCTTTCTGAAACTGATCTCCAAGATTCTGATGCCCCACCGAAATTTTTCTTAGTGGCCAGATGCTTATCTTCTGTTAATCCCCAAACTTTTATTAAGAAGATGGGAGAATTCTGGAGTAACAAATGTCGATTTGATGTTGTGGTGAGATGCATTCTGATCTTTTTTTGCTAACTATGGCTTGTGCAGGTGACAAATACAGAGTAATCTCGGGTGAACCTTGGCATTTTTTCAATCACCTCATTCTCCTTCACTCCCCAGCATCTCTGCAATCTGTCAAGAAAGAGGATCTATTCAAGGCTCACTTTTGGGTTCAAACTCATAGACTTCCTTTCTTAAGTAAGTCCAGGGCTTTGGCTAGGAAAGTTGGTGAATGGGTAGGAGAGTTTGTTGAAGTTTATGAGGATTCTTTACATGAAGGTTGGGGTTCTTTTCTGCGCACCCGAGTCTTAATTGATATTACTCAACCTTTGATGCGAGGCAAGATGGTGACTCTGCCAAAGGTCCAAGATGAACAATGGCTTGAGTTTTGGTATGAGAATCTCCCTACTTTCTGCTTCCATTATGGCATTCTGGGTCACCGTTTCGATAAGTGCAAGGCATTTTTGGAATTGGTTGATAATGGTAAGGATCCTGACTTGCCATATGGTCCTCAAATGATTGGAGATAAACTTTCTAAGGCCGGTTATGACAGGTATCGTAATGATTTTTCGAAAGTAAATGCCTATCCTTTTCTCACCCGTTTGGCCAAGAAAACTATTGCCTCTACTCTTCCTGCACTTTATACTAACCCCAACATAGCCATAGGTGCAATCCCACAACCTAAGCCTCTTACTCTTGCAGAATCAAACATGCCAGATCAATCGAATGTACCCAACAACAACCAAAGTCCTAAAATGCCATTACCATTTCCTTCATATATACCAACAGTTTTCCATTCAGCTAGTAGTTCCACAAATCCCATTCCCACACATGTACATACTATCCCAGTTCATTTGCCACTCAAAAACTCCCTGAATACTGAGTCCATTGCACACTATCCCTCCTATCCCATTTTACCAAAGCCTTCTGACAGCAGCCCTGTTTTGGTAAATAAAGGCAAAGCAATTATGACAAGTGATGAGTCTATTGAGTTGGGTGATTATGGTAAAAGTTTCAAGAGACAAATTGATCCCGAAAACCTACGCAGTGTTCTTAAAAGATGTCGAAGTAACAAAAGGGATAACATTGATACGGAGGAGATAATTATTCAGCATGTTTCTCGTTCTTCACAGGATTCAGCTGAAAACAATCCTGCGATTTCAGCGGAGGTTGCACACCAGCAGCCCCGCCCGCAGCCATGAAAATTATAAGTTGGAATGCCAGGGGCTTGGGAAACCTTTCGGCATTCAGGCATCTTAAGCTGCTGGTTAAGGAGCAGCGTCCTGATTTGCTTTTTATTATGGAAACTAAGCTTAAATGTAATTCTTTAGATCGTATTCGTCACTCTTTGAAATTTAACAATGGACTTGAAGTCCCAAGGGTTGGTTTAAAAGGGGGTTTGCTGTTATTATGGATGACAAATGTTGATGTAACCTTGAACTCCTATTCAATGAATCACTTTGATGCTTTTGTGTTGTATGAGAATGGTTGTCGTTTCCACTTTACTGCTTTTTATGGTGCTCCGGAATCTCATTTACGAACTAATACTTGGAATCTATTGAGAAGTTTTGCTACTCCTTCGAACAATTTTCCTTGGTTAGTTCTTGGTGATTTTAATGAGTTGTTGTCAATGAAGATAAAGATGGGGGTTCTCTGAGAAGTGAAAAACTTATGAATGACTTCAAGCAAGCTATTGATTTTTGTAATCTTATTACAATCCCTTATACTGGAGATCGGTATACATGGACTAATAAGCACTATAATGGGACTTTGGTCAAAGAGAGGCTAGATAGAGGGTTTCATAACGGTGTATGGACAGACTTCTTTGTCGATTCTCCTCTTTCTCATTTGGATTTATACCATTCCGATCATCGTGCAATTGCATATAATGTTTCTCTGCCACAACAAATGTCCATTTCGACTACAAGACACCATAGATTTCGTTTTGAGCAATTTTGGCTCAAAGATTCAGATTGCCGTGGTATTATTGAAGCTTCTTGGAAATCATGTAACAACTTCCAACCTGTTTCTTCTCTGCTGCAAAATATTGCAGATTGTTCAACTGCACTCCAGAATTGGCATGTCTCAAAATATGGCCAAATGGGCCGTGACATAGCAGCAGCCCATAAACACTCATCTCAATTACACAACAGTAATGACCGGTCGCTGCAACACTTTCAGACAGTCGAGGATGCAGATAAAATATTGGATGATTTGTTGGAAAAAGAGGAGCTTTATTGGCACCAAAGAGCTAGAGTTGATTGGTTGCAAAGTGGAGATTCTAATACAAAATTCTTTCATGCCCGAGCAAAATCAAGGAATGCCACTAACAGAATTAAATCTCTAAATACTGATGTTGGTGGGGTTATACATGGTGATGAGGACATTGCTAATGAAGTTACTTCTTATTTCTCAGAATTGTTCACTTCTAATGGTGTTGATATTGAAGCTTTGAATATGGTATTGTCCAATATCCAATCGGCTATTACACCTGAAATGAATGCTATTCTGCTGCAACCTTTTACTGCTTCTGATGTTGAAAATGCTCTTCATTCAATGGCACCTGATAAATCCCCAGGAGTGGATGGTATGTCTGCGATGTTCTTCCAAAAACATTGGGATATTGTTGGTTCACTTGTAACCCAAAGTGTCCTTCAAATCCTTAATGATGGTGCGGACATGACATGTATTAATTCAGCTCTGATTACGTTAATTCCGAAAGTAGACCAGCCTAAATTTGTGAGGGAATTCAGACCTATTAGTTTGTGTACTGTGATTTACAAGTTAGTCTCCAAAGCTATTGCGGTCAGATTTAAAGAAGCGCTGCCTTTTGTTATTTCTCAGCATCAAAGCGCTTTCCTTCCTAACCGCTTAATAACTGATAATGTGCTCTTGGCTTTTGAACTTGTCCATTGTTTGAAGAACAAAAAGAGAGGCCGGTTGGGGTATTCGGCACTCAAACTGGATATGAGTAAGGCCTTTGATCGAGTAGAGTGGTTTTTTCTGCACCAGGTTATGACGAAGATGGGGTTTGATATTAATTGGGTGAATCTTGTTATGAAATGTGTTACAACAGCCACGCTTTCTTTCAATATCAATGGGGCTATCAAAGGTTCAGTTGTTCCACAGAGGGGTCTTAGACAAGGTGATCCACTATCACCTTATTTATTTTTGATTTGCTCAGAAGGTCTTTCATCTTTGTTGAAAAATGAGAAAAGTTTGGGTCAGCTAAAGGGATTATCAATTGCTCGACGTGCTCCTGCAGTGTCTCATCTTCTATTTGTAGATGATAGTTTGTTATTTTGCCATGTCACTGAAGAATCTTGTCAAGCCATTCGAAGAGTTCTTGATCTTTATCACCGAGCATCGGGGCAACTTCTCAACACGGAGAAAACGGTCATGTCTTTTTCACCTAACACAAGTCAAGCTACTAAAGATCGTTTCAACCATGTTTTGGGTATGCCTATTTGTGATTTACATGAAAAATATTTGGGTCTTCCATCATATGCGGGTAGAGATAAAAAGGAGCTTTTTAGTGGAATCAAAGACCGTATATGGAAATTAATGAACACATGGCATGCCAAGCTTTTTTCTATTGGAGGTCGGGAAATTCTCTTAAAAGCAGTGGTTCAATCTATTCCGACATATGCAATGAGTTGCTTTAGTCTTCCCAAGAAGTTTTGTAATCAATTGGAATCAATGATGGCTAACTTTTGGTGGGGTTCTAATGCAAACCATTCGAAGATTCATTGGAAGAAGTGGAAATTCTTATGTTCTTCTAAAGCTGATGGCGGTATGGGTTTTCGTTCCTTCATCCATTTTAACCAAGCTCTACTCGCTAAGCAGGCTTGGCGAATTTTCAATGATCCCTCTTCTCTTTTAGCTAGAGTTCTTCAAGCTAGGTACTTTAAGGATGGTAATTTCCTTTCAGCAAAAAATGGGGTATTGCCTTCTCTTACTTGGCAGAGTATCTGTGATGGAAAAGAGCTATTGTTAAAAGGACTGAGATGGAAAATAGGGAATGGGCAAAGTGTGAGATGTGTTAAAGATCCTTGGCTCCCGGGAAACACTACTTTTACTCCTTATTACTATGGGGGGGATCCTCTGTTCACGGTGGCTCATTATATTACTAATGAAAGACAATGGGATTTGAGAATTCTGGAAGATCATTTTGGGACTATTGATATTGAACGCATTCTCTCTATACCGCTTGCTCCCTCTCCTAGAGAGGACATGCTTATCTGGCACCACTCCGATACAGGCTATTACACAGTGAAATCGGGCTACCACTTAGCGGCTAGTTTAGAAACTATGGAGGCTGAATCCCCTTCATCATCTAATCGTCAATGGTGGAATCGCTTCTGGGCTCTAAGACTACCTAAGAAAGTCAAGATTTTTGCATGGCGTTTCATTAATGATGCTCTTCCAACGGCTGCCAACTTGATGCACCGTAAGATCTCGACTTCCTCAGCTTGTTCACTCTATTTATGTGCTTGGGAATCTGTTGGCCATGCTATTTTTTGTTGTACTCGTGCTAAAGCTGTGTGGAAGATTTCAAAGTGCCAAGTTCAGATGCCTAACATCGGTAACCTTAAAGGCTTTGATATTTTCTCCTATTTTGCTAATGTAAATAAGGACGCTGATTTGGAGAGAATTATATGTATTATGTGGTGTATTTGGATTGAGCAAAATAAGGAGATTCATGGGTCTAAGCCTAAGATTGCGGAGGTGATTTGTAGCTATTCGGACACATATCTTGCTCAATATCACTCGGCTACTGCTGCTGCCATTCAACCGCATGCATCCGTCTTTGCAACAAATTGCAGCAACCAGTCGGTTCATACCTCCCATCAAAAGACCATTCCGAAATGGCAGCCACCTGGAAAAGACATGTATAAATTGAATATTGATGCTGCTATTGATTCAAAGGGTGCTATTATTGGAGTAGGGGCTCTTATTCGAACTGATGCAGGTGATGTAGTTGCTGGACTCTCCAAAGTTTGCAAAGGTTGTTGCTCACCAAAGGAAATGGAAGCTTTGGCTATGTTTTACGGTTTGCAATGGGCATTGATGCACAACTTTCCACTCAATTTCATTGAAATCGATTCTCTCTTATTGTCTAATGCTCTCAATTGTTTATCTTCTACTAAGTGTATAACTCCTTTTTATGATTTGGTAGAGGATATTAATTATCTTATGTCCTTTTTTCCTAGAGTAAAAGTATCTCATGTTAAAAGAGATGCTAACCAAGCGGCTCATGGCTTAGCTAAGTTTGCTCTTCGATTGGACAAAGATATGGTTTGGTTAGGTGAAATTCCATCCCCAATCGTTTTTGTAGTTGTTGCTGATTCTTCTCATTAATAATAACAGATGTTTCTCAAAAAAAAAAAAAAAGTAATATATGATCAATATTTCAAAAACAAAAATAAGAAGTAATATATGACCTCCAACATAAAATAAGAAAACTAACCTGTGCAAGAAAACCTCCAAGGGCAGGACCAATTAATAATCCAATTCCCCAAGCAGTGCTAATCTGAAAATTAAGTTATTCTTTCTCTTATATATTCACAACAACTAATCACTACTAATTATGTAGTGTAAAACAAATTAAAGAGAAGACATATCTTACTATTGACATTCCCAAAGCTTGATTTTTTGTATTGCAGATTTCTAAAACATATGCCTGAAAAATATACTTTTAGTTATTCATATATAATAAGTCAATAGAATAGATTAAACATGATGAATTAAAACTATAACTTAAGATAAGTTCTCAAACTTGTTCTATGATGAAATCAAATTAATCATTTAATCCACATTAAAACAAAATGTGTACCCTCAATGGTCCTAATGTTCCGCACAAACTTCCAAGTAAAAATCTTGTTGAAACTGCCATCCAAAATTTTGTACTAAGTCCAAAAAGGGTGTTGAAAATTATCCTGAAAAAGAATATATTTGTTAAAACCATGATCAAAGGAGAGATAAAGAGAAGGAAAGTTGATAGAAAGGTGATTGATCAATCTTTAATATGAACAAAAATCATAGGTAATCAGCTGATAAATGTACTGACACTGCAATTGTGCTAAAAATCATAGCTGGTTTCCGACCATATCGATCAGCTATCATTCCCCAAAAAATGGAAGTCAGAAATCTTCCAAACATGAATGCAGATCCTTCAAAGAATAAAAAATATCATAATTAATAGTAATGTCGAAGAATATCATGTGTATTGAAACTATAAAATTAATTTTAGTTTGCTAGGAAGGTAACTTTAGTGACCTTTTACGGTGCACTTCGTTTCCAACATCTCAAAAATTATTTGATAATTTATATACAAAAAAAATAGATATAAGTTTTTTTTAACTAAAATGAAAAATTCAAATGAATATTTTTAATTGTTAAGAAAATAAAATAAAGGAATTTTTGTCCAAATTTATGTTGCATTCTTTGAAAAAGATTAAAATTAAATTTACTAATTACAACACATAATGATGTAATATTAATCTTTGGACAAACTAAGGTTAGAAAAATAGTGCTGTATATATAGCTTATATTACAACACCCGCAACACCTATAATGATGTAATATTACCCATAGAAAAGGTTAAGACTAAATTTACTAATCACCACACATAATAATGTAAAATATTAACTTTTAGACAAACTAAGGTTGAAGAAAGAGTGATGTATATATAGCTTATAATACAACAATCGTAATTGTTTTTAAATTATATGAGATTTTTTCCTAAAGAACTCACTCATGACTTAAATCACCAAAATTTCAAAATAAATTAAATATGTTAAAAAAATTAAGATAAATGATAAGATAAAATTATACATTTTTAAGATGCCAAATTACCTTTTTTGTACTTTCTTTTATTTGAATATATTGATGTTATTTTTTTTTTTTTTATGTATTTAGGCTCTGTTTGGGGAGCTTTTTAAAAAGCTAAAATCACTTTTAAAAAAAGTTATGAATTAATATGTGTTTGGTAAAATTTAGAAAATAGCTTTTTTAAAAATTTAAGTGAAATTTATAGCTTTTAGGAAAATTTGGCCCACCCTAATTTTGGGATTTTAGCTTTTATGGGAAGCTACAATTTTAGTTTAAGGAATTTTTCACTTGACCCAATTGCCCTCATCTAATTTTAAAATTCCTCATTTACCAATTAATTTTAGGGTTTCTTACATTCTTTCAATCTCATCATTATTCAAAAAAAAAAAAACCTTCTATGATAAAAAATTACTCAACAGTCATCTTATTATTATTATTATTAGTAAAAGTCTAATTTATTATTTTATTATATAAATATATAAAAGAATTAAATATTATAAAAAAATTATCGTAATTTATAATATAATAAATAATATTTATAAATATATCAATATGTATAAAATTATTTAAATAAATTAGATAACAAATGTCATACTTATTTTAGTAATTATATATTTAACAGCTATTTAATCATTTAGCTTACCAAACACTTATATACAACTTTTTCAACTCACAGCTCTTTTAAAATTATATTTACCAAACATTCAGTAGCTTTTTCTCACAGTACAGCTACAACTGCTTTTTCACACAGCACAGCTATAACTACTTTTTCCCACAGCACAGCTGTGTCAAACTAGCCCTTAGTAACTCGTTTGCCAAATATAAAAATAAAAATTTATATATAATTAATACTTCACATTTAAACATATCTTATCTTTTAAGATGAAGTATAATTAGAATGTTTAATAATTGTCCAATTACTTTCAAACATGTTACGCCCTGTCCTAAGATTGTCTCTAATGAGAGATATAAAAATTATGTTATATTTGACACAACAAAAAATATTTTTGTGATATATTTATATTGATTTTTAACATTATACTTTAATACACAATTACAAAATTTGAAGCAAAATTTAATATTTTTATTAAAAGTATATAGAAATAATAAATTATCATTAATTTATTATATAAAACAATAAAAATGAAATGTCAAGGGTTTATAATTTAATGTAATAATTAAATTTAATAATAAAATATTAAAAATAACAAAATAAATATAAAAGTAATATATATTTATTGTGATGCAAATTTCGTATCATGCCATTTGATTTAAATTTGAATCAATTTTTATTATATGACAAATTTCAATCAACATTTAACATACTATTAAAGCAAACTTTGTATAATAAGAGCTATATTTTAACAATAAATCACCAGTTTCATTTAAACTTCTACTTTTTATTGGACTGTTACTTTTGATTTAAACTTCTTAGCTCTTCTTCATAAAGCTATTATAAAGTGGCTTTGAGCTTTATAGAACTGAAATTCATTCCAATCTAACAAATAATTAAAGTGCTTTAGGATTTGAAAGTCCAAAAATTACTTCGGAAATAAGACCTACTCGCCCATAATTAGTGTTAGTTTGCTAGAAAGCCTTTTTTTTTCCTTCTAATTTAATTATAGTAATATAATTTACATAAATCCTCTCAAAAAAACAATAATTTACATAAAAAAAATACATAAGACTATATGCAAAAGATAAATGAGAAAACTTTAAATAGCATTTAAGGTATCCAACACTCTATATCATTATTGGTGTAAATAAAGTCAAAAATATGTATAATACTCTCCTTTAAAAAATTATTTTGGTACACCCTCTATTTGTTTCGATATCCATAAAATTTTTTTATTTTTACAATTACAAACATTATAATTTTTTTGGACTATTAGTAAAGTTTCAAAAATTTCAACAATATCGAAAATAAATTTGGAACAACTACTTATTACATATATATATATATAAAAAAAAAAACCATACAAACAACAAAATGTTTTACCTTATTTACGGTACCATAAACTATTTGTAATTTTCTAAAAATTAACAGATGTTCTCAAATATATATTTACTATAGAATTATCTGACCTACCTACATATTTATCTATATTTATATTCAAAATATGCTCACTCACTTTTTTTTTTAAAAATAAATAAATAAATAAAGAAAAAATATATGCTCACCCACAACACCAGCATAGTAACCTATATCCTCGTCCTTTTTTGCAACACCGAAATCCTTTATCTGAAAATATCAATTTGAAATTGAAACACATATTTTGATCTCAACAGCAATTAATTATATGAAATATTGATACATAAATATAATACTCACCATGAAATACAGGAAAGGGAACATAGATGATATTGGCAATGCTGCAAAAGAGTAACCACAAAAAACCCTATCATTATTGCTGAATTTTATTATTATTATTATTATTAATGTTCTTTTAATATTTATTAAGAATATAGAAATAATAATAATTTTTCTTTATATTTTATTGATGATAGATAAAGTTAATAACAAAATAATAAAGTAATTTTAATATTCAATTTTAGTAATTTTAATATTCAATTTTAATGTGATAACTAAATAATAAAATAATGAAAACCGTATAAAAGTAAACTAAAAAGAGTAGCATTTAAATTATGGTGATACTTAATATGCATTTGTGTTAAATTTGACACAATTTTTGATAAAATATTTTTTGAAAATGAATTTTCAACAATATATCGCTAATTTAGAATTTCATTGGAAATGTTACAACACCATCTCTAATAAAATGTGTAAACATTATATTATATTTACGACAAACATTTGATACATGAATTATGATGCTCCAATGCAAAATAGTAAAATTTAATTAAAAAAATAATTTTCATTAATATACATTCAATAATCATTAAAAATATACTAATAATAATAATAATAATAATAATAATAATAATAATAATAATTTTTCTTTATATTTTATTAATGATAATATTTAAATAATAAAATAAAAATTTTAGTATTTAATGTGATAACTAAAAATAATAATATAATATTAAAAAGGTATAAAAGTAAATTAAAAAGAATAGATGTAAAATATACATGCTATATTTTTAATATTATATTATTTTTGGTATGTGCTAAATTTAATAATATTTTTGGCACATTATTATAGCATATACTTTTTTAAAATGGGTTATATTTAAAATTTTTTAAATATATATATTTTAACAATGAATCACTAACTTACCACACTATATTAAAGATGCATGATGTAAAAGAAAAAGCTAAATTTGGGGAAAAAAAAAAGTAAATGTTATATTTAGCACACTTTACAATTGTATTTCAATACACAATATAACAAATTAAGATGTGATTCGAAACAAAAAAAAAAAAATAATTATTATTAATGTTAATTAATAAATTAAAGGGATTTTTTTTATTTTTATACTTTAAAACAATTTTTTTTTTTTTTGTATTTTTACAAAATTCTACATAGAACCTTTATTGTAACTAGCACTGCAATCTAAATTGCAACAAAAAATCGTATGAAAACCCCTATTGCAACTAGCGTTGCAGCAACCACTTAACTCAAACCATAAATTTGAAAAAAAAATAAAAAAAAATCGTATATGAAGTAATTTCCCTTAAATTAAATATATATTTTAAGAAATAGGATAATTTGTAATTATAAAAGAAGTGTATTAAAGTTTTTTTTAATATAAAATCACACCACATTAGTATTTATTTACTAAAATTATGTAATGATGTTTTAAGACTTGGATGTAATACAAACACCACAAATTACTCACTTATGAGCAATATAAGATAAATACACACACATGTTTTTATTTATTTATTTATTTTGATAAAATCACACCAAACATAGTGTATTAAGTCACTCCTTAGTACTAAATAATAACATTGTAAAAAATTGATATGTAAAATAACTTTAAATTTAGAAATTATGTTAGTAAATGTCTATTTTTAAAAAAAAAAAAAATAGTATAATGATCAAATATAATAAATTAACTAATAAAAATTATAAAAATAAATTTAATACATATTAATTTTTTAAAATATATATTATAATAATTAAAATTAAATATTATCTTAAATAAATGATGTACTACACAACAAAAACCATATATCATACAACAAAATGGAATAGAGATATTCCAACCGCCCAAATAAAGAACTGTTACAAATAATGAAGAAACTAATAAGTTTCTTATAGGAAGCAACTTAAAATAAACCAAATTTTTATATATACCTACAATAAAAATAAAATAAAATAATACAATAGTATTATAAAAAAAATTTATACCATATTAACAAAATTATATACAACCATAAAATAATTATACCATACTTACAAAATTATACATCACATTTATATATAATAAAATAATAACTAAACATGCATGATTTAAAATAAAATGATATACTGTACAATAAAACGTATATATCATATAACAAAAAATATATACCTTACAATAGAAATATATATAATAACAACAAATAAAAATAAAAATATGTATCGTGCTAATAAAATTATATGTCACCTCAACAAAAGTACCATAGAAAATAGAACTTAAATATTTTTTTTAAAAAATAATATACCGTATAATAAAAAATACATATATCATTCACCAAAATATATATACTAACAATAATAATAAAATAAAATATATATTGCTAATATATATATATCATATTAACATGTATATATATATTACATATATATTATATACCACCATTATATATAATAAAATAAAAATTAATTAAATATCATTTAAAATAAATAATATATCATACAATTAAAATATATAAAAATAATAATTAAATATATATAGCGTGTCAATAAAATTATATTCATACATTAAAATATTTGTATTACGTTAACAAAACTATATACCAATATTATACATAAAAAATAAAAAAATTAATATTATCTAAAAATAATAATGTATTATAAAATAAAATAAAAATTTACTGCACAACAAAAATTATATACCGACATCCCATAAAAAATCAAAAAAAAAAAATTAACATAAATTTAAAATAAAAAAGTTTTCAACAAAACTAATATAAATATACCATAATTTTAAGTAATTTGCTTTTAATTCTAAAAAAATATGGAAAAAATTATTGATTTTTTGTTATATGGTAAAAGATAATATAAATAATAAATAATGTAAAATGGTTATTTTTCTACAAATTTTAAATGAAGATATTTACTTGTATAATATTATAATTTGGGCTATTTGCTATAATTTTCCTATTGTAAATAAAGAAAGCTCATCAATTGCGTGCTCATTTGATACAATGCAATATTTTTTGTCAAATTTTGTTTAATATATTAAATTTAATACAAGTTTTAACATACTATTAGAGAAATATTTTTTTACAAAAATATCAAAATATACCGTTGTACCACTTAATTGGCACTTTATTAACAGAAAGTAAGATTCAAACAGTCTATTTTACATGCGTATAAAATAAAAGAGATAAGCGTGTAATAAATTATTTAAATATTATTTTTGGCAAATTAAATTATTTTAAAATTTTTAAAAATTTGTAAGACATCAATAATTACATCATACATTGTCATATAAAAAAAATAAGATCAAAATTATTGGAATGTCGAAAACACGAGGTGGTACATCAATGGGGCAGTAGTAGAATTTTTTAGAAGTGTTCACGGTGCGGGCGGTGTGAACTTTAGCTATTTTTTCAGACCAAACTGCACATGTAGTTTTTACAATTTTTCAAACAGCAACTACATCACAAGACTTTAAAACTGTAAAAACTATACTGCAAAATACGGTGCGATTCAAGCGGTTTACACTATCGTCATTATCAAATATTATAATAAAAATATAAAAATTAATTTATTAAAATTTCAACAATACGAAAAAAATTATTAAACTTTTAACGTCACAATATATACACTAATCAAGCCACTGTATTTAATTGTCTTGTATATATATATTATTATAATATATCAATAATAATATGTTAGAAGTAAGAAAAAAAATAAGAAATGAGAATAATTTATATGGATGTTTCTTTCATAAATATTGTATGACACGAGCTTTGTAATGCTATAAATTGTTCGAAATAAAAAACACATTATAAAAATTAGTATATTTTTGTAATATATATTGTGGTACGATTTGAACTGTAATTATTAAAATTATAACTGTAAATCATACTGTACTATGCGATTTGGAAAAAATATAAACTGTAATTGTACTATAAAAAATTTAAATTATATTTTTTATGCGATGTAGTATAGTGCAGACAGTTTGTACAATGTGAACAATTAAAAAAAAAAAAAAAAAAAAAAAAGACACTTAAAATTTCCAAAACTTATATATGATAAAAGAAAAAATAAGTAAATTTATATATATTAAGTTGTAATAATATCCTTTTCAAAAAAAAAATTGCAATAATATTCATTATTAAAAAATTAAATTTATATATCTTATTAGATGTTATAATGTGAGGAAAAAATTAATAAATTTAAAGATGTTTAACCAAATAAAGTATTAAAATGAAGTTAAATTATAAGATGCAAGTGATCTCAAACAAAATAAAATATACATATTAAAAAAAAAGAGTGATAGAAAAAGTTGGTTTAGATTTAGAGGGAAGAAAAGGGACTACCTGCTGCAAGGGTAAGAATAAAAACATAGAAAAGATGTTTGAAAGGAATGGCAGAAGTGGATTGTTTCATGTTGTCAACAATGCAACCTGGGCAATTTTCTTCATACAAGTAACCCATTTCTTTCTGCTCTCTTCTATTATTATTATTATTCATCATCATAACTTAACAAAAATAAAAATACTACTTCACTTTCTCTTTCTCTATTCTATTTATTAAACTATATATCTTCACCTAACTTCAAATTGTCTCTTGTTCTTCAACACGTTTTTTATAAGTGTCACACCTATATAATATGTGTCACATATTTACACATATATGTGTCATGTGTCACAGATATCCGTATGAAATATGTAAATAGTGTTGAAGTAGTTCTTAAAAATAATAATAATATAAAAAAGTGTTTTAAGTGAGGAAGGCAAAGTGTTGGGAAGCACTTCGGGTTCAAATTTATTATCGTGGAGAGCAATTTGAAAGTAGTTATCAATACTTTTAATGGGAATAATTTTTATTGGGCTATTGAAAACTATGTCTCTTTTTGTAATAATTCTTCTCACTCGTTTATTATTTGTAATTTTACTAATATTAATAAATCTTATAACTTTATAGTCTATAATGTGGTAAAATGGACTTTTGCTCATTAGAAGTTTAATTTTATTCCGTTATCAACTATTTCTACAAACTTATTATGTAATGTCCAAGAAGTCTAATTATTCCCATATATCATAACTAGGGAACCTAAGCCGCGCTTCGCGCGGTATTGTCCAACTTTTATAAATTATACATATATATTATACTTATTAAGTAATATAATCTAAAATATAATATTTTGATATATGTATTATAAACAAAGTAATAATATTAAAATTAAAAATATAATTTTAAATTACTTAGAAAGATAACGGTTTTGTAACAAATATTAAATGGTAGACTTGATAAAAAAAATTGCATGTGTTTTTATAATAAAATAAAGGAAAAAGATAACAACTTTTGAATTTAATAAACTGAGTTTGTGATTGATGATGTAGTTGTTTTTAAAATAATTTTTAGACTTTTTTTTCTATAAAAAGAAACAATTTAACATATAATTTATGAAAGGCTTTATATTTTATTTTGTGGATGTGAAATTTCTATTTTAAATGAAAAGGAAAGTCACGATTCATATAAATAAATAATTTCATAATGAAATGTGTATTTGTCTTACTGTTTTGTGGTAATTAAGATGATAGATACCGTATGAAGTTGGTTGAGCGCTCGCGCGATCGTTATAATTATTGAAAAATAAAATATAAATATGAATATTTAGTTATTTCAGAAATTCATATATTAAGTAGTTGTTAATATTTTTACTAAATAAGTAAAATATTATAAATCATGTGTTTACTATTTCTTTTTATTTCTAAATAAAAAATAGAATAATTTTTTATTATTATTGTTGCCCCTGATTTTACCCAATATACGTGGACCAGCCAGACAAGGACACGTGGATCAAGCAACTTATAATCCGAACTATTTGCTAAGTCTTTACGCAATAAAGAAGCATCCGGGACATATCTCTCGGAGAAGGCATATGGAATCCCATATGCTCCCGGATGCCCAAGTAACGTTAAGGCATCTCCGCGAGGTGTCAGGTTTTCCCTGAGCAATCAAGTCGCATTTAATGCCGCATTGGAGGAAGCGTGTTGGGACTGCTACACGCAATAAAGTCTGACGGCACAACCTCCAACCAGCAGCTACAAAGTAATGATTATTTAAGTCTATCGACAGCTACACTGTGAAGAGTCACATCAGTCAAAAGACAATAAGGACATTCCACATAAAAGCCCTACAGCACCTAGGGATTTGACCATGCATTACTCATGGTATATTCATTGGGAATGCCCAACTTTATGGACACTTACAGATACACTTGTACAATAGTTCTGGGGATCACCCCACCAAAAACACTATAAATACCCCCTCAAAGCTCATTAAATGGGATCGAAAATCTTGGGCTGCATAAGAGCAAGAAGAGTAAATACTCACCAAGAACATTCTTTGTATTTATAAGGGTGAAATATCCACCAAATACATTCTCTGTATTAAATACATCCATAAATACAATAGACTCGTGGACTAAGGCTCATTAACGCCCCAACCACGTAAAAATCCTTCTCTAATTTTCTTACAGCTCTATAATCTTATAATATTTTATTAGTTGCCGAAAACCTCGGTCAACATTTTGGTGCTTTCATTGAGAGCTAAAGAAAGCTACTGCAAACATACACTTCGCTTCACAAAAATGGTGGAGACTAGAAGTACTCGTCAACCTCGCCCATTAGAAGATGCTCAGGATCCAAATGAGGAAGATGTAGCCTCAAGAGCAGCTGAGGGTTCTGAGGAAGAAGAAGGAATTCCCGATGATGACTACGAGGGAAACCTCGATGAGTATGCCTACGACGAAGGTAGCTACTCAGAGTTGGTGCTTCTCAGGCAAAAAGCTATCGATCACGAAGCCGAGATCGAAGCCCAGAAAGCACAAAACCAAAAAATGCAAGAAGTAATGCTGGCCATGCAATAGGCCATGGAGGCGGCTGGCATTCACGTGCATCCCAAGGCAATGACTGCTGGACTTGGCAAGGAACCAGAGGAATCCTCGCCTAGTACCCAACAGTAGAAGTCTAGGGAGCCTAGCCCTATAAGGTATCCTGCTGAAGGGAACAAAAAGAAAAACCCTACCTCTACTCCAGGGCGAAAGAAAAAGGTGCAGGATCCGCGAAAGGTCCGCTCAGATTTCCCTAAAGGGAAAGGTCCGCAGAGGGGCAAGCTCCAAAAAGGGAGTCTTGGCCCTCAGGATCGAGAGGACCGAAAAAGCGTTTCCGTGCACCAAGAGCCCGGAGGTAGAGGAAGAAGAGGACAGAGGTGTCCTCCCGTTGACCTGAGAAATCAAATCAATGGGAACCAAGGTGACCTCCGGGATCACCTTGACCAAAAAAGATACGGGCCCGCGGTCTCCACGGGTACGTCGAATGAAGGAATTATGGCAGAACTCGCCATACTTCGAAAAGACATTGCCCGAGTCTCCCGAAGGCAAAAAGGGGATGACTCCAACTCAGATTGCGAGGACCGGGAGCCATGTGCTAAGCACATCCTTGAGGCGGAGCTCTCCAAAAACTTTAAGATGCCCGAAATGGCAGCTTATACCGGGAACTCTGATCCAAGCGACCACTTGTCACGGTTCAACCGTGTCATGACGGTCATGAGAGTCAGCCATGACGCAAAATGTCTGTGCTTCCCACTTACTTTAAGTGGGTCCGCGGAGGAATGGTTCAAGAAACTGGAACCAGGATCCGTGGGCTGTTGGAACAAGTTACAGACCAATTTCCGGAGACAGTTTGTCGTCGCAAGAAAGGTCAACCTGGAGGTCAGTGCCTTGACTAACATTAAGCAACTGCCCACCGAGACCTTGAAAAACTATATAAAGAGGTTCCGAGAGGAGGCCTCAAAAACTAAGAAAGTTGATGACGCACAACAGCTTGCGCTTCTCCAAGCAGGCATCCGTACAGGGACTCCCTTCTGGAATGAACTACAACAAGAGGGGGCCGCTAGCCTTCAGGACTTCCAGAAGAGAGTCCAAAAATATATCAACCTCGAAGAAGCCCAAATAGTGGCCTATGGGGGATACTATATCACCGGGATAGCAGGGTACATGCCCGGAGTACCGCCCTCGGGTACTGCCCCAACCTCGGCTCCACCGATAAGCGGCATACGATTCTCTGCCACCCCCGGGTATAGTTAGGGCCAGGCTCATGCGCCAGCATCATCCCATTTTGGAAACCCCTTAGGGATGAATGGACAAGCTCCCGCGCACTCCGCTCCGACCGCTAGCCTGGCAGGCCCTTCCCAGGGTTCGAGGAGTAAAAGATCCTCTAAAGGCAGCACCTGGACGGGGGAGAAACGCCAGAAAAGGGGATACACTCCTCAGTACACCCAGTACACGGAGCTGACGGACTCCCAAGAGCGTGTGTACTTTGCTACTAGGCAAAATACGCACTATCGGAGACCGCACCTGTTGTACAAAGATAGTTCCCGGAGAGATCCGAGCAAAAGATGCGAGTACCACAATGACATTGGTCATAGCACCAACGAATGCAAGAATCTCAAGGACGAGATTGAAAACCTAATCCGATTGGGCCACCTCTATGAGTGGATCAAGAATAGGCTGCCTCACCTCAATCCGGGCCAGGCGACAGGGGGTGTGCCCAGGGAACACCAGGGGGTACAGCAGGAGCATTGGCTCCAGCTGCTCCCGCGGGCGATGCCCAGCACATCCCCGGTCTGCCGCCCAGACCCAACGGGAGGGTAGCCATGATCTCTGGAGGTCCCCATATTGGAGGAACTACTCGCAAGGAGCTAAAACGGTACGCGGGGGCCGTGAAACACAATGAGGTTTGGGAGGTTACTCAACTCCCAGCTCAAAGGCCCCGGCTGATGGATCAACCCATCACATTCACGGAAGAAGACGCCAAGACGGTGCGCTTCCCTCATCATGACCCGTTGGTCATAGAGACCCCCATCGCTAATAAAGTGGTGGCCAGAGTCTTGATTGACAATGGAAGTTCCATGAACCTACTCTTCAAGGAGGCCTTCACTGCAATAGGCCTGACGGACCGAGACCTTTCACCCAGTGGGTCCCAACTCACAGGGTTTAATGGAACGATGCTTATCCCAATGGGAAAAGTAAGACTTCCAGTCACCTTGTGTCCGGACACCCCCCAGAGCACATTCAAGTACTGCACTTTTGTGGTGGTGGACTGTCCGACTGCTTACAACACGATCCTTGGCCGACCGGCCTTGGTAGATTTCGGCGCAGTCACGTCCATTCGGCACCTGTGTCTAAAGTTCCCTACCCAGGAAGCTGGGATCGGGACGGTGAGAGGAAACCAGGGGGAAGTAAGGCAATGTTACAATGTTGCAACCCACCTGCCTGTACTGATGGTCCGGGAAACCATTGAGCTAGAAATGGCTGAAGAAGATGAGTTGGACCCCCGGGTGGGGTCCGAAAAAATTGTGGAACCAATGGAGGATGTCGAGGAACTATCCGTGTGTGACCTCGACTCCACCAAAGTACTCCGGCTGGGAAAGAGCCTAGATCCTGAGGAAAAAGAAAAAATAATAAAAACACTGAAGGGCGCCATCGACATCTTTGCATGGCGCAAAGAGGACATGACTTGCATAAGTCCCCACGTCATCACCCACGTCCTCAACGTCAATCTGGACATGCCGCCAGTCCAACAAAAGCGACGCCCTCTCGACTCGGTGAAAGCCAAGGCTCTGGAGAAAGAGGTGGATAAGCTTCTGACCAACGGCATGATCCGCGACGTATACTATCCGGTATGGCTAGCCAATCCGGTCCTGGTACCCAAGCCGAACAGAACTTGGCGAATTTGTATAGATTTCACTGACCTAAACAAAGCTTGTCCGAAGGACTGCTTCCCGCTACCCAGGATCGACCAGATGGTAGACGCCACTTCTAGATTCAAATTACTATCCTTCATGGATGCCTATGCCGGGTATAATCAAATAAAGATGCATACGACAGACCAAGAGTGCACTAGCTTCAGGACCAATAAGGGGGTATACTGTTACCTAGTCATGCCCTTCGAACTGAAGAACGCCGGAGCGACCTACCAAAGAATGGTCAACCGGATGTTCAAAGGCCTCTTGGGACGAAACATGGAGGTTTATGTAGATGATATGCTCGTCAAGTCCAAAGCATGCAATAGCCATGCGGACGACTTAGAGGAGTGTTTCGCGGTAGTCCGGAGATACGGCATGAAGCTCAACCCAAAGAAATGCACCTTTGGGGTCAAATCAGGGAAGTTCCTGGGCTTCATCGTCATCCAGAGGGGAATTGAGGCAAACCCGGAGAAAATCCAAGCACTCCTAAGCATGCCATCCCCCAAAAAGCATAAAGATGTGAAGAGCCTAACCGGAAAGGTTGCTGCCCTGAGCCGTTTCATCTCACGGTCTACAGACAAATGCGTCCCCTTCTTCAACATACTGAAGAAGTGTCAAAAGTTTGAGTGGTCGGATGAATGCGAGGAGGCATTCAAGAAACTAAAAGAACATATGGCCAAGCCCCCTATCCTGTCAAAACCTGTTCTCGGAGAAGACCTATTTCTATACTTGGCTGTCTCCGAGCACGCGGTCAGCGCTGCCCTAGTCTGGGAAGAAGAGAAACTCAACATCCCGTGTACTATGTTAGCAAGCGCATGATAGGAGCAGAAACGAGGTACCCCATCATCGAAAAGTTGGTCTTTTGCCTCCTAATGGCCTCGAGAAAATTGAGGCCATACTTCCAAGCACATCCAATCAAGGTACTAACCAACCACCCGCTCCGGCAAGTCCTCCAAAAACCTGAAGCATCCGGAAGGCTCCTCAAGTGGGCAATGGAGTTAAGTCAATTCGACTTACACTACATTCCCTGAATCTCCATAAAAGGCCAAGCCTTGGCAGACTTCATTACCGAATGCAATGAAGCCGAGGCAACCGCAAATATGCCAGTACCATCGGTCCCCACATGGAGAGTGTTTGTGGACGGAGCCTCCAATGAAAATGGATCCGGAGCAGGAGTGGCAATGATATCCCTGACCGGATTGTGACTCCAGGCGGCCCTACGGTTCGACTTCCCAGTTTCGAATAATGAGGTCGAATATGAAGCCCTAATAGCAGGGCTGAAATTAGCAAAAGCCGTAGGAGCCAAAAGAGTGGAAGTCTACAGTGATTCCCAGCTGGTCGTAAATCAGATATCGGGGGAGTACCAAACATGCGGCGAGCGAATGGCCGCGTATGTAACCATAGTCCGAGAGCTGCTCCACGAGTTCACGGACTACAAAGTAGAAAGAATCCCCCGGGAAAAGAACGCTCACGCGGACTGTCTGGCTAAGTTAGCTTCAGATAGTGAAATCGAAGGGCTGGGGGTAGTACCAGTGGAACGCTTGGTAGAGCCAAGCATCAAAATAAAAGAGGCCATAACAACGGTTGGGCAAGAACCCAGCTGGATGGTCCCCATCATAGAATACATAATAAAAGGTGAGTTGCCCCAAGAAAGGGCACTGTCTCGAAAGATTCAGTATCAGGCTCATCGTTATGTAATGATGGATCAAATTCTCTACCGAAGAGGACTCAGCATGCCTTATTTAAGGTGTGTATCGAATCCTGAAGCTAGACGAATCATGCTAGAGGTCCATGAAGGGTTCTGTGGAGATCATACGGGAGGACCCAGTCTCTCAAAGAAAATTTTGAGACAGGGATACTTCTGGCCAACAATGAAAAAAGATTGTATAGACTACGTCCAAAAGTGTGATTCGTGCAAAAGGTTCTCGAACATACTGAGAGCTCCTCCCAATGAAATTACCCTGATGACTAGTCCCTGGCCCTTCGCGGTTTGGGGAATAGATCTTATTGGGTCCCTGCCAACAGGAAAGGGAGGATTAAAGTATGCAATAGTAGCAATAGACTACTTCACCAAATGGACGGAGGCTGAGCCCATGAAGACTATAACTGCTAAAAAAGCACAAGACTTTGTTATCAAAAACATAGTGTGTCGATATGGCCTGCCTCACAAAATAGTCTCTGACAATGGAAAGCAATTTGATTGCGAAGAATTTACTGACTTCTGCAACCAACACGGAGTAGTGAAAAGCTTCTCCGCGGTGGCCAGATCGCAAACAAACGATCAAGCAGAAGCAGTCAATAAAATCCTAAAGGTCACCCTGAAGAAAAAGCTGCTGGCCTGCAAAAACAACTGGCCCAAAGAATTGCCAAGAGTGTTATGGGCCTTTTAGACGACCCCCAGAACCATGACCGGCCACTCGCCTTTTTCAATGGCGTACTGTTGCGATGTGATGGTCCCGGTAGAAACGTTATTCCCGTCCCACAGGAGAACGACTTACAATCCAGCCACGAATCAGGCTTTGCTTCAAGAAGTTCTGGATCAAGTTGAAGAACTCCGGGACGAGTCTCAAATACAGATGGCAGCTTATCAAAAGAAGGTGACCAAGTATTTTAACTCCAAAGTTAAAAACAGAAAGTTTGCTATTGGGGATATGGTCTTAAGAAGAGTCTTCCCAGCCGCCCAAGAACCCGGAGTGGGGGTACTTGGACCAAATTGGGAAGGACCATATGAAATCGAGGACGAAATCGGTTCAGGCACTTACAAGCTAAAAAGGATGGACGGAACCATTGTGCCAAGAGCCTGGAATGCCGATCACCTCAGAAAATATTACCAATAGCCAAAAATGTAACTTAGATTTTGTTTAAAGAGTTTGTGCCGTCTAAATGTATACAACCTCCGCATGTTAAATAAAACTGAGTGCCTTAAAAACAAAGTTTCTATGCCACTCAGGGGGTACTAAGGTATACCACACGGACAGACAAAAAATAAACTAAGTAAAATATCCTGAACCAAAGGGCAGGTCAAAAAGAGTATGCACAAAAAAAAAATGAAAAGCATAAGTATAAACATCCTGATCCAAAGGACAGGTCCAAAAGAAAGATATGTGCATAAAAAAAGATCATATATAAAAATAAAAATCCTAGCCCTAAGGGCAGGTCAAAATATATACAAATGGCCCGGGGACAGGCTGTAATACCCGGAATTAAGAAATGGATTAGCAAAACCCTAACTAAATAATTATGTATAATTGAGGAATTATATTATTATATAGTTCAATATATGTGAATTTATATGAATTTTAATATATAAAAGACCCCGTTGGTGAGCTAGGGGCATTTTGGTAATTATGACCCGAGAAGGGTAAAATGATGAAATTAATTTAATTACGTGCCTAATAGAACTATATTATCATATAGTATGCCTGTGTTGTCTTTTCAGGTGTGTTCTGATAGGTTAGCGCGGTATAGTCACAACCGGGAATTTCGGACCGAACTGGGTTCGGGCCCGAAATGTAAATTGGATTAATTTATTTGGCATTATAATTTATGGGTGATAATCTGAATTTTTATTTGAAAATTATTGAGTACGAATTTACTAGAATACCCTTGTATGTGTGAATAGGTGGAAATTGGCCCTAAGGGCATTTTGGTCATTTGACCTTTATTGTTTTACATTTGATTAAATGGATTTTTGATGAAATGAAATTAGAAATTCTGGATTTCCTCTCTCTCTAACCGACCCTCTCACCCTCTCTAACACTCTTCTTCTTTAAACTTGATTTTTGAGAAGAAAAGCTTGGTTCTTAGCTTGTTTTGGAGCTTTGAAGTTGTGAATTCTTGAGCTTGGAGTTGAGGTAGATTCTTACTAAGTTTATGTGAAATTTATGGTTGAATTCTTGCTGAAATTATTGTGGAAAAAGCATGCTTTAAGTTGTTTGATCTTGGTTTGCATGTTTAGGGAAATGGATGTTTAATCTTGATAATTTATGTGTTAATCTCTTGATTTGTGTTTGATTTGGCTTAGAGTACAATTCAAGGATGTTTTACATGCTTAACCTAATTTTTTTTATCTATTGTTTTACTGCTGGAAATTGAATAAGTATGTGTTGGGTTAAAGTTCAAGTTCTTGAACTTGGAGTTTTGCTAGTTGAAGCATGATTTGTGATTATTGTGCAATCTAAAATTATGGGGTTTATTGTTGGATTTTGATGCATAATTATGTGTTTTAGACCCTATAATATTTGCTAGCTGCTGTAAGTGGATCAATTGTGATTTTGGATGTGAAAAGCAAGCTTGAGTTCATGGAACTCAAGCTTGGTGCTTTAATGGCACTTTTTGATTTTTAGTGCAATTGTTGGGTTTAAGTTGTGGAATATGTTTATTATGACATATATTGATGCTCTGGAAAGTTTGGGAATGTTTGGGGATGATTTGAGTGAGTTTTGGGGGTTTAAAATTGAGAAATTTCGTGTTCTCTGCCCAGACAACCGGAATTCCAGTTGGTTCATCCGGAATTCCGGTTGGAGTTCATCGGTAAATGCTGAATTTTGTTTCGGCCATAACTTTTGACTCGGGACTCCGTTTGGGACGTTCTTTATACCGTTGGAAAGCTCTTTTCAAGCTCTATGTGATTATCTATATTTGAAATGCCATGAATTTATTTTATGAATGTGAAACCAGGGGTTAACCCTATTTGTGAAAATCCCGGATTGTGTGACTAGGATTACCGGCACCTGGTCAGGAGCACCCGGGGATTCGGAATCTCTGCCTTTGCGGGACAATAGGTAAGACAGTAGTTGCACGTAGAGATATGCACGGTGGTGCTTATATTGAATATTATATTGGTGATACTTAGAAACCGAGATTAGGGTTATTACCCTAAAGTGAGCGGTTTAATGGCCTAGGGTTATTACCCTAGTAATTATTAATGTATAAATGCTATGCCATGCTAAATATATTGTAATAAAGAATTATGCGCACAAGGCATAATTAAGTTCGACTCGGTAAATTAGTACCTTGAGTTTGATAGTAATGCGGTCTAGGGTTATTACCCTAGAATTTATGTGAAGGTAAGAAAGTCATGATGTACAATAATATTGCTAATCAAGTGAAAGCATGAATTAGGGTTATTAATCTCTATAAGTGATATTTTGAGCATGCAATGATATGTTTTATGAGAGACTATGTGGTATGTAATTTAGGGTTATTACCCTAAGATTCTATATGTGTTTTGATATCTATTGAATACATGCATATATTTCAAGAGTTATGTGCATAAGACATAACTTGGTTAGACCTAGTATATTACTAGGATAAACCACTGAAATAACGTAATGTATGGATTACGTAAATATATATGAATAGGGTTATGCGAGCAAGGCATAACCAGGTTAAACTCGGTAATTATAATCGAGATAAACCTTACTAAGGCCTTATTGTAAATAGACGTGTGAGCGCAACACGTAGGTCTATGCTACATAGACATATATAGACGCATGGGAGCAACACGTAGGTCTATGCTACATAGACATATATAGGCGTGTGAGCGTAACACGCAGGTCTATAGCAAATAGACAAATAGTGCAGTGGCACCAATAATTATGTGATAAATATATATGTTGAGACTAAGGGTTATGCGCTCAAGGCATAACCAGGTTGGACTCGGCAATAAGAACCGAGATGAACTGATCTAAGGCCTTATTGTCAATAGACGTGTGAGAGCAACACGTGGGTCTACGCCACGTAGACATAAATAGACGTGTGAGCGCAACACGTAGACATAAATAGGCATGTGAGCGTAACATGCAGGTCTGTGTCACATAGACAAATTTGAATAGCATTGTTGTTTATATTGTATGATGAGCATATTATTGATATGTTTTATACTGTCTTGCTGGGCTTGGCTCACGGGTGCTCTACTGTGCAGGAAAGGGTAAGTCAGTGGCTGATCAACCATGAGTTTGAGGAGCAAGATGAAGAATGTACATGTTCAAGCCATATCAGACCAAGCGGGTTAAGGGTCTATCAGTGATGAACTTTTGAATTCTATTTTGCCGTTTAGGTCGGCTAGAAATAAATGACTTGTAATAGCGTTTGTAAATATGTTTTGGGATCCCAACTATTTTAAAAGTTTAAATATATTACAAGTTTATTTTCATTCTGATTAATATAAAAGTTTAAATTCTGCGCTATTTTAATTAATAATCCTGATTAGGGGATTAGGGTTTCATAAGCATTTTGGGTAGCGTGCCTAATTATTTAGGGCGTTACAATTTGGTATCAGAGCGCCAAGGTTTTTAAACTTCCTGTAGACCGGCCGAACATGTACATTTGTCATCAGAGATAGGCTCGACTCATGGTGCAGTAACTATTGAGAGTAAATACTTGACTGTATATGTGATCATCTGTTTACCGCTTTCCATTTTAGGCAGTATGCAAGCATCTAGAGTATGTATGTGTTATGTGATGTCATGCTATAAATACTAATTGTTTATGTAAATATGTATGAGGTAAATAGATGAGTTAGTGTTTAAGGCAATAAGTGCATAAGTGTGGTATTGGTGCTTAATTCGCTGGGGTTGTTGATTACACGGGTACTAGTAGTGGACCCTCTTTAATCATCTAGACCACAGGGCGAGTTAGTAGAGCTTGGTGTAGACCAAACCAATTCACCGCACTGCCCCCACCTCCGCGGAATCTGGAGAAATAATGCGGAGGTTGGCAATGCTAATCTTCCTGCTGAATGGCAGTAGATGTTTCAAGAAATGCGAAGTGTCATACTTCGTCAAGAAGAAGACTGGCAGCCCCTGTTGATCAAGTGTTACCACCAGCACCTGTGCCAGTGGTGGGTAACCAGGGGTTTGTTATGCCGCATTGAGACTCGGTGTTTGAGCGGTTCGTGAAGCTGCAACCTTCGACTTTTCTAGGAGGTATTGACATAATTAAGGCCAAGCAGTGGATGAAGAGAGGACTGAATGCCACAATCAGTCGGGACTTGAAGGTTACCACTTCATATGACACTTTGTACAAGAAAGTGATAGAGCTAGCCTTAATTGTTGAGGAGGCTGAATAATCTGTAATAAATGAGCAGACCGCAAAGGATGCCGTCATGACATCGAATCCGCCTGCTAGTGGTAACGTCAATAAGGGGACCGACAGTGGCAACCCTGATTACAAACAGAAGGCTGAGGCTTTCGAAGTATCAGGGAGTAATAGAAAGTATCGGGGAAATTGAGGTGACCGTCAAGGTCACAAATCCTCTTTCAAGTCATCTTTTGAATGTCCAAAATGTAAGAATTACCATCAGGGTGAAAGATGGACCAAAGCTACGTAGTATATTTGATATAGATTATATGAATCGGACGTTCCAAGAGTACCTGATTAGATGTGTGATCGTGTTTATCGGTGACATCTTGGTGTAATCTAAATCAGATAAAGAGCATGAATTGCATCTCAGAGCAGTTTTGCAAAGATTACAGGATCACAAGCTTTATGCTAAGTTCAAAAAGTGTGAATTCTGGTTATCTCGTGTCTCATTTTTGGGGCACATAGTGGATAAAGATGGGATCATGGTGGATCCGACAATAATTGAAGCTGTTCGGGATTGGCCAGTACCGAAGTCAGCTACAGAGGTCAGAAGTTTTCTGGGTTTGGCTGGTTATTATCGTCGGTTCGTTGAGGGTTTTTCAAAGATTGATGTACCCTTAACGGAGCTGACCCGAAAGAACCAGAAGTTTGTTTGGACTGATCGGTGTGAGAAAAGTTTCCTGGAGTTAAAGCAACGCTTGATTACCGCTCCTGTACTAACTCTTCCTTCAGATAAGGAAAAGTTTGTGGTATATTGTGATGCCTCGAGACAGGGTCTCAGCTGTGTGCTTATGCAGGCTGGGAGGGTAATAGCTTATGCTTCTCGGCAGTTAAAGGAGTACGAGTAGAGGTACCCTACTCACGATTTAGAACTCGCAGCAGTGGTATTTGCACTAAAGATTTGGCGGCATTACCTTTATGGCGAGAAATGTGAGATATACACTGATCATAAAAGTCTGAAATACTTCTTCACCCAGAAGGACTTGAATATGAGACAAAGACGTTGGCTAGAATTGGTGAAGGATTATGATTGTGAGATCCTTTATCATCCTCGTAAGGCCAATGTGGTTGCTGACGCTTTGAGTAGAAAAGGTCAGAGTCAGTTGAATACTATGAAGCAAATCTCCCAACAGCTAGCAAATGAAATGACTCGAGCTCAGATTGAGTTGGTTGTAGGGAAACTGGCTAATATTACCCTGCAATCCACTCTTCTTGAGAGAATTAAAGAAGCACAAAAGCAAGATTCAGAGTTGATAAAAACCCGAGCTAGGGTTTCGGCTGGGAAGGCTAGTGATTTCTCAGTAGAGGAAATGAGAATGTTGAAATTTGGAAGTCGAGTTTTTGTGCCTATGGATGGAAACATCAAGAAAGAGATCATGGATGAGTCTCACACGACTCCTTATTCAGTTCATCCAGGGTCGACAAAGATGTACCAAGACCTGAAAACCATGTTTTGGTGGCCAGGCATGAAGAATGACATCGCTGAGTATGTTGCAAAGTGCCTTACATGTCAGCAAGTGAAAGCTGAACACCAGCGACCTGCAGGGTTGCTGCAACCACTGAAAATACCAGAATGGAAATGGGAAGATATAGCTATGGACTTCGTGGTAGGTATGCCTAGAACCACGGGAAAATTTGACTCTGTGTGGGTCATAGTGGACAGGTTTACAAAGTCTGCTCACTTTTTACCTGTTCGGACGAATTTCTCCATTGATCAGTATGCTGAATTATATGTTACAGAAATTGTTCGTCTGCATGGTGTCCCAAAGTCCATTGTGTCGGATAGAGATCCGAAGTTTACATCAAGATTCTGGAAAAGTCTGCATCGAGCTATGGGAACTCAGTTAAAGTTCAGCACAACTTTTTATCCTCAGACGGATGGGCAATTCGAGAGGACCATTCAAATTTTAGAGGACATGCTACGGGCATGTGTGCTTGACTTTGAGGGATCATGGGTAAAGTACCTTCCCCTGATCGAGGTTTCTTATAATAACAGCTATCAGGCAACAATCGGGATGGCCCCTTATGAACTTTTATATGGAAGAAAATGTAGATCACCCATACACTGGGATGAAGTGGGTGAAAGAAAGTAGGGTCACGAAGCTGTTCAGAAAACAAGTGAGGCATTTGATAAGATTAGAGCGAGAATGCTCGCAGCTCAGAGTAGGCAGAAGAGTTATGCTAATCCAAAGCGTCGAGATATTAATTTTCAGGTCGGGGACATGGTATTTCTCCGAATATCTCCGATGAAAGGCATAAAACGCTTTGGAAAGAAAGGAAAGCTTAGCCCGAGGTTCATTGGGCCTTTTGAAATCCTTGAGAGGATAGGGCAAGTAGCGTACAGGTTGGCTATGCCCCCAGCGCTGGCAGCTGTACATAATGTGTTTCATGTTTCAATGCTTCGGAAATATGTCTCAGACTCGTCCCATGTTCTGAGTTATGAAGCATTGGAACTTCAGTCGGACTTGTCATACGAGGAACAACCAGTGCAGATACTTGATAGAAGAGAAAGAGTCTTGAGAAGCAAGACAGTGGCACTGGTGAAAGTACTGTGGAGGAACAGTAAAGTAGAAGAGGCAACCTGGGAACTCGAGACGGATATGCAGCAGAAATATCCGGAGTTGTTCAGGTAAATTTCGGGACGAAATTTCTATAAGGAGGGGGTAATTGTAATACCCGGAATTAAGAAATGGATTAGCAAAACCCTAACTAAATAATTATGTATAATTGAGGAATTATATTATTATATAGTTCAATATATGTGAATTTATATGAATTTTAATATATAAAAGACCCCGTTGGTGAGCTAGGGGCATTTTGGTAATTATGACCCGAGAAGGGTAAAATGATGAAATTAATTTAATTACGTGCCTAATAGAACTATATTATCATATAGTATGCCTGTGTTGTCTTTTCAGGTGTGTTCTGATAGGTTAGCGCGGTATAGTCACAACCGGGAATTTCGGACCGAATTGGGTTCGGGCCCGAAATGTAAATTGGATTAATTTATTTGGCATTATAATTTATGGGTGATAATCTGAATTTTTATTTGAAAATTATTGAGTACGAATTTACTAGAATACCCTTGTATGTGTGAATAGGTGGAAATTGGCCCTAAGGGCATTTTGGTCATTTGACCTTTATTGTTTTAGATTTGATTAAATGGATTTTTGATGAAATTAAATTAGAAATTCTGGATTTCCTCTCTCTCTAACCGACCCTCTCACCCTCTCTAACACTCTTCTTCTTTAAACTTGATTTTTGAGAAGAAAAGCTTGGTTCTTAGCTTGTTTTGGAGCTTTGAAGTTGTGAATTCTTGAGCTTGGAGTTGAGGTAGATTCTTACTAAGTTTATGTGAAATTTATGGTTGAATTCTTGCTGAAATTATTGTGGAAAAAGCATGCTTTAAGTTGTTTGATCTTGGTTTGCATGTTTAGGGAAATGGATGTTTAATCTTGATAATTTATGTGTTAATCTCTTGATTTGTGTTTGATTGGGCTTAGAGTACAATTCAAGGATGTTTTACATGCTTAACCTAATTTTTTTTATCTATTGTTTTACTGCTGGAAATTGAATAAGTATGTGTTGGGTTAAAGTTCAAGTTCTTGAACTTGGAGTTTTGCTAGTTGAAGCATGATTTGTGATTATTGTGCAATCTAAAATTATGGGGTTTATTGTTGGATTTTGATGCATAATTATGTGTTTTAGACCCTATAATATTTGCTAGCTGCTGTAAGTGGATCAATTGTGATTTTGGATGTGAAAAGCAAGCTTGAGTTCATGGAACTCAAGCTTGGTGCTTTAATGGCACTTTTTGATTTTTAGTGCAATTGTTGGGTTTAAGTTGTGGAATATGTTTATTATGACATATATTGATGCTCTGGAAAGTTTGGGAATGTTTGGGGATGATTTGAGTGAGTTTTGGGGGTTTAAAGATTGAGAAATTTCGTGTTCTCTGCCCAGACAACCGGAATTCCGGTTGGTTCATCCGGAATTCCGGTTGGAGTTCATCGGTAAATGCTGAATTTTGTTTCGGCCATAACTTTTGACTCGGGACTCCGTTTGGGACGTTCTTTATACCGTTGGAAAGCTCTTTTCAAGCTCTATGTGATTATCTATATTTGAAATGCCATGAATTTATTTTATGAATGTGAAACCAGGGGTTAACCCTATTTGTGAAAATCCCGGATTGTGTGACTAGGATTACCGGCACCTGGTCAGGAGCACCCGGGGATTCGGAATCTCTGCCTTTGCGGGACAACAGGTAAGACAGTAGTTGCACGTAGAGATATGCACGGTGGTGCTTATATTGAATATTATATTGGTGATACTTAGAAACCGAGATTAGGGTTATTACCCTAAAGTGAGCGGTTTAATGGCCTAGGGTTATTACCCTAGTAATTATTAATGTATAAATGCTATGCCATGCTAAATATATTGTAATAAAGAATTATGCGCACAAGGCATAATTAAGTTCGACTCGGTAAATTAGTACCTTGAGTTTGACAGTAATGCGGTCTAGGGTTATTACCCTAGAATTTATGTGAAGGTAAGAAAGTCATGATGTACAATAATATTGCTAATCAAGTGAAAGCATGAATTAGGGTTATTAATCTCTATAAGTGATATTTTGAGCATGCAATGATATGTTATATGAGAGACTATGTGGTATGTAATTTAGGGTTATTACCCTAAGATTCTATATGTGTTTTGATATCTATTGAATACATGCATATATTTCAAGAGTTATGTGCATAAGACATAACTTGGTTAGACCTAGTATATTACTAGGATAAACCACTAAAATAACGTAATGTATGGATTACGTAAATATATATGAATAGGGTTATGTGAGCAAGGCATAACCAGGTTAAACTCGGTAATTATAATCGAGATAAACCTTACTAAGGCCTTATTGTAAATAGACGTGTGAGCGCAACACGTAGGTCTATGCTACATAGACATATATAGACGCATGGGAGCAACACGTAGGTCTATGCTACATAGACATGTATAGGCGTGTGAGCGTAACACGCAGGTCTATAGCAAATAGACAAATAGTGCAGTGGCACCAATAATTATGTGATAAATATATATGTTGAGACTAAGGGTTATGCGCTCAAGGCAAAACCAGGTTGGACTCGGCAACAAGAACCGAGATGAACTGATCTAAGGCCTTATTGTCAATAGACGTGTGAGAGCAACACGTGGGTCTACGCCACGTAGACATAAATAGACGTGTGAGCGCAACACGTAGACATAAATAGGCATGTGAGCGTAACATGCAGGTCTGTGTCACATAGACAAATTTGAATAGCATTGTTGTTTATATTGTATGATGAGCATATTATTGATATGTTTTATACCGCCTTTACTGGGCTTGGCTCACGGGTGCTCTCTTGTGCAGAAAGGGTAAGTCAGTGGCTGATCAACCATGAGTTTGAGGAGCAAGATGAAGAATGTACATGTTCAAGCCATATCAGACCAAGCGGGTTAAGGGTCTATCAGTGATGAACTTTTGAATTCTATTTTGCCGTTTAGGTCGGCTAGAAATAAATGACTTGTAATAGCGTTTGTAAATATGTTTTGGGATCCCAACTATTTTAAAAGTTTAAATATATTACAAGTTTATTTTCATTCTGATTAATATAAAAGTTTAAATTCTGCGCTATTTTAATTAATAATCCTGATTAGGGGATTAGGGTTTCATAAGCATTTTGGGTAGCGTGCCTAATTATTTAGGGCGTTACAATTTGGTATCAGAGCGCCAAGGTTTTTAAACTTCCTGTAGACCGGCCGAACATGTACATTTGTCATCAGAGATAGGCTCGACTCATGGTGCAGTAACTATTGAGAGTAAATACTTGACTGTATATGTGATCATCTGTTTACCGCTTTCCATTTTAGGCAGTATGCAAGCATCTAGAGTATGTATGTGTTATGTGATGTCATGCTATAAATACTAATTGTTTATGTAAATATGTATGAGGTAAATAGATGAGTTAGTGTTTAAGGCAATAAGTGCATAAGTGTGGTATTGGTGCTTAATTCGCTGGGGTTGTTGATTACACGGGTACTAGTAGTGGACCCTCTTTAATCATCTAGACCACAGGGCGAGTTAGTAGAGCTTGGTGTAGACCAAACCAATTCACCGCACTGCCCCCACCTCCGCGGAATCTGGAGAAATAATGCGGAGGTTGGCAATGCTAATCTTCCTGCTGAATGGCAGTAGATGTTTCAAGAAATGCGAAGTGTCATACTTCGTCAAGAAGAAGACTGGCAGCCCCTGTTGATCAAGTGTTACCACCAGCACCTGTGCCAGTGGTGGGTAAACCAGGGGTTTGTTATGCCGCATTGAGACTCGGTGTTTGAGCGGTTCGTGAAGCTGCAACCTTCGACTTTTCTAGGAGGTATTGACATAATTAAGGCCAAGCAGTGGATGAAGAGAGGACTGAATGCCACAATCAGTCGGGACTTGAAGGTTACCACTTCATATGACACTTTGTACAAGAAAGTGATAGAGCTAGCCTTAATTGTTGAGGAGGCTGAATAATCTGTAATAAATGAGCAGACCGCAAAGGATGCCGTCATGACATCGAATCCGCCTGCTAGTGGTAACGTCAATAAGGGGACCGACAGTGGCAACCACCGATTACAAACAGAAGGCTGAGGCTTTCGAAGTATCAGGGAGTAATAGAAAGTATCGGGGAAATTGAGGTGACCGTCAAGGTCACAAATCCTCTTTCAAGTCATCTTTTGAATGTCCAAAATGTAAGAATTACCATCAGGGTGAAAGATGGACCAAAGCTACGTAGTATATTTGATATAGATTATATGAATCGGACGTTCCAAGAGTACCTGATTAGATGTGTGATCGTGTTTATCGGTGACATCTTGGTGTAATCTAAATCAGATAAAGAGCATGAATTGCATCTCAGAGCAGTTTTGCAAAGATTACAGGATCACAAGCTTTATGCTAAGTTCAAAAAGTGTGAATTCTGGTTATCTCGTGTCTCATTTTTGGGGCACATAGTGGATAAAGATGGGATCATGGTGGATCCGACAATAATTGAAGCTGTTCGGGATTGGCCAGTACCGAAGTCAGCTACAGAGGTCAGAAGTTTTCTGGGTTTGGCTGGTTATTATCGTCGGTTCGTTGAGGGTTTTTCAAAGATTGATGTACCCTTAACGGAGCTGACCCGAAAGAACCAGAAGTTTGTTTGGACTGATCGGTGTGAGAAAAGTTTCCTGGAGTTAAAGCAACGCTTGATTACCGCTCCTGTACTAACTCTTCCTTCGTATAAGGAAAAGTTTGTGGTTATTGTGATGCTTCGAGACAGGGTCTCGGCTATGTGCTTATACAAGCTGGAAAGGCAATAGCCTATGCTTCTTGGCAGTTAAAGGAGTACGAGTATAGGTACCCTAGTCACGATTTAGAACTCGCAGAAGTAGTATTTGCACTAAAGATTTGGCGGCATTACCTATATGGCGAGAAGTGTGAGATATACACTGATCATAAAAGTCTGAAATACTTCTTCACCCAGAAGGACTTGAATATGAGACAAAGACGTTGGCTAGAATTGGTGAAGGATTATGATTGTGAGATCCTTTATCATCCTCGTAAGGCCAATGTGGTTGCTGACGCTTTGAGTAGAAAAGGTCAGAGTCAGTTGAATACTATGAAGCAAATCTCCCAACAGCTAGCAAATGAAATGACTCGAGCTCAGATTGAGTTGGTTGTAGGGAAACTGGCTAATATTACCCTGCAATCCACTCTTCTTGAGAGAATTAAAGAAGCACAAAAGCAAGATTCAGAGTTGATAAAAACCCGAGCTAGGGTTTCGGCTGGGAAGGCTAGTGATTTCTCGCAGAGGAAATGAGAATGTTGAAATTTGGAAGTCGAGTTTTTGTGCCTATGGATGGAAACATCAAGAAAGAGATCATGGATGAGTCTCACACGACTCCTTATTCAGTTCATCCAGGGTCGACAAAGATGTACCAAGACCTGAAAACCATGTTTTGGTGGCCAGGCATGAAGAATGACATCGCCGAGTATGTTGCAAAGTGCCTTACATGTCGGCCAAGTGAAAGCCGAACACCGGCCGACCTGCGGTGGTTGCCGCAACCACCGAAAATACCGAATGGAAATGGGAAGATATAGCTATGGACTTCGTGGTAGGTATGCCTAGAACCACGGGAAAATTTGACTCTGTGTGGGTCATAGTGGACAGTTTACAAAGTACCGCTCACTTTTTACCTGTTCGGACGAATTTCTCCATTGATCAGTATGCTGAATTATATGTTACAGAAATTGTTCGTCTGCATGGTGTCCCAAAGTCCATTGTGTCGGATAGAGATCCGAAGTTTACATCAAGATTCTGGAAAAGTCTGCATCGAGCTATGGGAACTCAGTTAAAGTTCAGCACAACTTTTTATCCTCAGACGGATGGGCAATTCGAGAGGACCATTCAAATTTTAGAGGACATGCTACGGGCATGTGTGCTTGACTTTGAGGGATCATGGGTAAAGTACCTTCCCCTGATCGAGGTTTCTTATAATAACAGCTATCAGGCAACAATCGGGATGGCCCCTTATGAACTTTTATATGGAAGAAAATGTAGATCACCCATACACTGGGATGAAGTGGGTGAAAGAAAGTAGGGTCACGAAGCTGTTCAGAAAACAAGTGAGGCATTTGATAAGATTAGAGCGAGAATGCTCGCAGCTCAGAGTAGGCAGAAGAGTTATGCTAATCCAAAGCGTCGAGATATTAATTTTCAGGTCGGGGACATGGTATTTCTCCGAATATCTCCGATGAAAGGCATAAAACGCTTTGGAAAGAAAGGAAAGCTTAGCCCGAGGTTCATTGGACCTTTTGAAATCCTTGAGAGGATAGGGCAAGTAGCGTACAGGTTGGCTATGCCCCCACGGGCATTCGTACATAATGTGTTTCATGTTTCAATGCTTCGGAAATATGTCTCAGACTCGTCCCATGTTCTGAGTTATGAAGCATTGGAACTTCAGTCGGACTTGTCATACGAGGAACAACCAGTGCAGATACTTGATAGAAGAGAAAGAGTCTTGAGAAGCAAGACAAGCAGCACCGGTGAAAGTACCGTGGAGGAACGGTAAAGTAGAAGAGGCAACACAGGAACTCGAGACGGATATGCAGCAGAAATATCCGGAGTTGTTCAGGTAAATTTCGGGACGAAATTTCTATAAGGAGGGGGTAATTGTAATACCCGGAATTAAGAAATGGATTAGCAAAACCCTAACTAAATAATTATGTATAATTGAGGAATTATATTATTATATAGTTCAATATATGTGAATTTATATGAATTTTAATATATAAAAGACCCCGTTGGTGAGCTAGGGGCATTTTGGTAATTATGACCCGAGAAGGGTAAAATGATGAAATTAATTTAATTACGTGCCTAATAGAACTATATTATCATATAGTATGCCTGTGTTGTCTTTTCAGGTGTGTTCTGATAGGTTAGCGCGGTATAGTCACAACCGGGAATTTCGGACCGAATTGGGTTCGGGCCCGAAATGTAAATTGGATTAATTTATTTGGCATTATAATTTATGGGTGATAATCTGAATTTTTATTTGAAAATTATTGAGTACGAATTTACTAGAATACCCTTGTATGTGTGAATAGGTGGAAATTGGCCCTAAGGGCATTTTGGTCATTTGACCTTTATTGTTTTAGATTTGATTAAATGGATTTTTGATGAAATGAAATTAGAAATTCTGGATTTCCTCTCTCTCTAACCGACCCTCTCACCCTCTCTAACACTCTTCTTCTTTAAACTTGATTTTTGAGAAGAAAAGCTTGGTTCTTAGCTTGTTTTGGAGCTTTGAAGTTGTGAATTCTTGAGCTTGGAGTTGAGGTAGATTCTTACTAAGTTTATGTGAAATTTATGGTTGAATTCTTGCTGAAATTATTGTGGAAAAAGCATGCTTTAAGTTGTTTGATCTTGGTTTGCATGTTTAGGGAAATGGATGTTTAATCTTGATAATTTATGTGTTAATCTCTTGATTTGTGTTTGATTGGGCTTAGAGTACAATTCAAGGATGTTTTACATGCTTAACCTAATTTTTTTTATCTATTGTTTTACTGCTGGAAATTGAATAAGTATGTGTTGGGTTAAAGTTCAAGTTCTTGAACTTGGAGTTTTGCTAGTTGAAGCATGATTTGTGATTATTGTGCAATCTAAAATTATGGGGTTTATTGTTGGATTTTGATGCATAATTATGTGTTTTACACCCTATAATATTTGCTAGCTGCTGTAAGTGGATCAATTGTGATTTTGGATGTGAAAAGCAAGCTTGAGTTCATGGAACTCAAGCTTGGTGCTTTAATGGCACTTTTTGATTTTTAGTGCAATTGTTGGGTTTAAGTTGTGGAATATGTTTATTATGACATATATTGATGCTCTGGAAAGTTTGGGAATGTTTGGGGATGATTTGAGTGAGTTTTGGGGGTTTAAAGATTGAGAAATTTCGTGTTCTCTGCCCAGACAACCGGAATTCCGGTTGGTTCATCCGGAATTCCGGTTGGAGTTCATCGGTAAATGCTGAATTTTGTTTCGGCCATAACTTTTGACTCGGGGCTCCGTTTGGGACGTTCTTTATACCGTTGGAAAGCTCTTTTCAAGCTCTATGTGATTATCTATATTTGAAATGCCATGAATTTATTTTATGAATGTGAAACCAGGGGTTAACCCTATTTGTGAAAATCCCGGATTGTGTGACTAGGATTACCGGCACCTGGTCAGGAGCACCCGGGGATTCGGAATCTCTGCCTTTGCGGGACAATAGGTAAGACAGTAGTTGCACGTAGAGATATGCACGGTGGTGCTTATATTGAATATTATATTGGTGATACTTAGAAACCGAGATTAGGGTTATTACCCTAAAGTGAGCGGTTTAATGGCCTAGGGTTATTACCCTAGTAATTATTAATGTATAAATGCTATGCCATGCTAAATATATTGTAATAAAGAATTATGCGCACAAGGCATAATTAAGTTCGACTCGGTAAATTAGTACCTTGAGTTTGATAGTAATGCGGTCTAGGGTTATTACCCTAGAATTTATGTGAAGGTAAGAAAGTCATGATGTACAATAATATTGCTAATCAAGTGAAAGCATGAATTAGGGTTATTAATCTCTATAAGTGATATTTTGAGCATGCAATGATATGTTATATGAGAGACTATGTGGTATGTAATTTAGGGTTATTACCCTAAGATTCTATATGTGTTTTGATATCTATTGAATACATGCATATATTTCAAGAGTTATGTGCATAAGACATAACTTGGTTAGACCTAGTATATTACTAGGATAAACCACTGAAATAACGTAATGTATGGATTACGTAAATATATATGAATAGGGTTATGCGAGCAAGGCATAACCAGGTTAAACTCGGTAATTATAATCGAGATAAACCTTACTAAGGCCTTATTGTAAATAGACGTGTGAGCGCAACACGTAGGTCTATGCTACATAGACATATATAGACGCGTGGGAGCAACACGTAGGTCTATGCTACATAGACATATATAGGCGTGTGAGCGTAACACGCAGGTCTATAGCAAATAGACAAATAGTGCAGTGGCACCAATAATTATGTGATAAATATATATGTTGAGACTAAGGGTTATGCGCTCAAGGCATAACCAGGTTGGACTCGGCAACAAGAACCGAGATGAACTGATCTAAGGCCTTATTGTAAATAGACGTGTGAGAGCAACACGTGGGTCTACGCCACGTAGACATAAATAGACGTGTGAGCGCAACACGTAGACATAAATAGGCATGTGAGCGTAACATGCAGGTCTGTGTCACATAGACAAATTTGAATAGCATTGTTGTTTATATTGTATGATGAGCATATTATTGATATGTTTTATACGCATCTTCTTGGGCTTGGCTCACGGGTGCTCTACTGTGCAGGAAAGGGTAAGTCAGTGGCTGATCAACCATGAGTTTGAGGAGCAAGATGAAGAATGTACATGTTCAAGCCATATCAGACCAAGCGGGTTAAGGGTCTATCAGTGATGAACTTTTGAATTCTATTTTGCCGTTTAGGTCGGCTAGAAATAAATGACTTGTAATAGCGTTTGTAAATATGTTTTGGGATCCCAACTATTTTAAAAGTTTAAATATATTACAAGTTTATTTTCATTCTGATTAATATAAAAGTTTAAATTCTGCGCTATTTTAATTAATAATCCTGATTAGGGGATTAGGGTTTAATAAGCATTTTGGGTAGCGTGCCTAATTATTTAGGGCGTTACACAGGCCTTAAATATTGTCTCCCCTTTAAATAAAAAAGAAACAGCTATGTAAATATTGTCTTAAATACAAGAAAATTAGCTGTAAATAAAAAATAAAAAAAAAAAGAGAGAGAAAGAGAGTGAAATCCTGGTTGTACTGGGTCAAACTCGAAGAGGCCTAATCAATACGAGGAGGAAGGCGAGGACCGATGCGCGCCTCCACCCTGGCATCAAGCTTTTTCTTCTTCACCCGGAACTTTGCGATCATCTCCTCGGGTTTGGGGTAGAAGGTAAGCTTGATGTTCTGGCCATTTGTAGACCAGGCCATGAAGACGCCGTCATCAAAACGCTTGACGCACCGGCTGCAGGAGACAGGAGAAAGAAGCTCATCTTTTTTTGCCTTCTTTGAGGCTTGGTCTTTGAAGTCTCTGAGCTCCTTCAGCTCCGCGGCCAGGTTGGCCCTGGATTCCAAGTTTGCCCGGTGGGTTTCCTCTAAGGACCTCACCTTGGCAGGCATTTCATCCAAGGCCTCCCTGGCCTCCCGAAGCTCTCGCCTGGCCTTAGCAGTGGTTTCGCCCTCCGTCCTCAGCTCCTCTTGGTGCCTGGCCTCCAGCCTATCTCTCCGAAGGGCCTCCTCCCGGATCATTGCCTCCGCCTGCGCTTCCCTCCGCTTGGCCTCTTCCTCACTGGCCTTGGCAAGGGCCTCCCGGCGTTCAGCATCCTCCTGATAAAGCCGCCTTTCAGCAGTAAGGTCCTGAAGGATTTTCGTAACTTCGTCCATGTCCCCAAAATCGGACAGGACGAAGCCATGATTAATTATGTTCTTGGAAAGGCGGCCGGCCTCAGCAGCAAGCTGGAAAAAAATACAAGTATAAGTAAGAATCTCCAAGAAAAAAATAATAAGGAGAAAAGTAAACTACAAAATACTTACCACAGTGAGGGAGTGGCTGAGATCCTGGACTTGGAAGATGGAGTTCAAGGATGCACAAGCAGCAAACCGCCTGGGTGCACACCGGGTAAGCTGGGACGCAAACTCGCCGGTCATCTCCGCGGCAAAGGGAGCTAATGTGGGCCCGAGGAAACGACCGAACCAGTCCGACAAGGGATCCAAATTTAAATCCCACGGATTCTGGTATTCCGGGTTGTTGAGAGTATTTTGCATCTCAACTCGTAAGATCCTCTTAAGGGCCTCCACCTCAGCATACCCCCGGGAGTATTCATCCATGGCGTAGTTGTGTTTAGCTATCCGGAGCTCCTGTCTCGCCTCATCTCCAGGAACCAGAGTCAGCACAATATTGGGAGGGGCAGTGTGTTCCTCCATCTCGGGACAGATCTCGCCATCAAGACCGTGGGCCGAAGTATCTGCTCTCCGTTTTCGTTTGGGCTCCTCCTAGGCAACCATTTTGCCCTTGCGTTTGCGAATCAGAGCAACTTCTTCCTCTTCTTCACTTTCTTCAACTTCCTCAGGAAGAGCCCGGTGCCCTCCTTCACCTTCTTCAACTTCCTCAGAAAAGCCCCATTGCTTTTCTTGACCTTCTCCCGGGAGCACCTCCTCATCCACTAAGTCAATAGTGTCTGGAGGGGCACTGGAAGAAGCCTTCAAAAGGGGGGCCGTCTGGGAAGAAGTAAAGGGAGGGGGAGCTTCCGGAGAGTGAACCCCGGCAAGTTCAGCCAATATGGCGTCCATGGAAATGCCTGCTACAGCAAAAGAAAGAAGGCAAGTGTTAGAACATCCATGGGAAACAACAAACACTCAGATATAGAAATCAAGTTAGTCCTACCCTGACTCTCTAATTCGGCCCTAGCAAAGTTCCGAATCTTAACGCTGGCAGCATCGTCTCCGAGATAGCTGTCTGAAGGCCGAAACCAGCTGGATGAAATATAAGCCGAAGGGTCTAAGGGGACGGGCTCCGAAGGACCAGAACCCATCCGGGACCAACGTAGGGAATCTCCTAAGTTGGAAAAATAAAACTCCTTCATATGGTCTCCCCACCGGGTCGAGGGCATCTTAAACCTATAAAGACGCTCATCGAACCCTACAGGCCTAAGACTGGCATATTCGCCAACAGAAGGGTCGTAATGTACTGCTAAAGGAAACTTACCGGAGCCGGAAGTGCTGGCGCAAGGAGCCCCAGTGTTCGGCTCCTGAGCCGAAGGCTTTGGCCTGGGAGCCCTTCTCTCCGCCGAGTCCCCAATATGAAGGGGCTTCCCAGCGATGGCCTGGCTTCTCCTCTCAGCCGGGCTCAGCACACGAAGTGGCCTCCCGGAAGCTGCTTGAGCCTTGGAGTAGGCTTTCTCCTGAGCCTTCCGATAGAGATAGTCCTGGTACTTCTTCTCGGCAGTGGCGATGATCTCGTCCCGGAAGATCTTCTTCGCGGCAGGCGCCCTCACATTGGGACAGATAACCCTGGAAAGGTTAGAGTCCTCCACGGAATCGTGCAGCAGGATGAGCTTGGCCTTCCGACAATTCCCCGTCGTAACCAGGCCCCCGACGTCGAGGTCCGCCCGGTCATAAGTGGCGAAGGCCTGGGCTCTCCGAAGAAAGACTTGAGTGGGCGCGGTTCGCTCATAAGGGGGAATCCTAGCCCACTCCGTGAGGAGCTCCGGATGTTCCACCGCTCGGAACCCAGAAGAGAAGAAAAAACGATGGCGATACTCCTTAACATGAGTTTGCCTATTATAAGGGACCACCCCATCATTGGCAGGGTGGGCCCAAAATCCGTAAAAACCGTCTTTAAGTTTGTCCCCCTTCTTGGGGACGGAAATAAGTTCATAAAAATACAATATCTCCGCCGGGCTGGGAGAGCCCCATCCCCGTGCGGAGTAAAAAATAAATAAGCTTGAGAGCAGGCGGTATGCTTGAGGAATAAGTTAGTATGGCGCAAGGCCGACAAAAACTAAAAAATTAACAAAGTAGTCCTGGAGAGGAAGCATGGCCCCGGCCATCAAGTGCATCTGGCTCCAAGCCCCGAAGCCGCCGTAGTTGTGATTGGGCGTCTCCACATCACGAGGTGGCCGGTGGTACGTCCCGGATGTGGAAGGCTTGATTCCAACTACCTCCACGATGTTCTCCAACTGATGGGGGCAAGTTAGAGTAGAGTGAAGCTCTGCCGCCTCCCATCCGGTGGCCCGAGACTTGTACCCCTCCTGGGCAACGGGACCCAACGAGACATCTTCGAGGGTAGCCAGGCGCTTACCACTCTTCTTGGATGACTTTGAACCAGAAGCAGACATGTTTCGATTCTGTAAAAAGAATTAAGATTCCTGCAGTTAGGCCCCATACCAAACCCTAAACTAAGAAAAAGGGAATGGGGGTCCCCTAACCGCTGGAAAGAGGCCCCCTCCGGACATCTGTCAAACGGGAAACCCTAGAAGGATTCCTTGGACAAGAGTCGGGTGCAATAAATTCACAGAAGCCGACATTGCGCACCAGAGAAAAAGAAAGGGCAGAAAAACAAAAGAAAGCAATCTCTCCTATGCCCTAAGCGACCAGTATACGAAGAACATATGGTCTTTTGTAGAAAATAGTAACAAATACGTGACAAGAATAATTCTAACACCAGAAATGGTGAACCTAGACCTGTTACGTGAAAAATCTAAAAGTTTGCATTCCCAGATACTTCAAATACGAAACCTAGAAAAAACGAGCAGATAAGTAAAAGCATGCCAGTACATTAACAGTAAAGCCAGGGGTGCAAGAAACTTACAGTGAAGTGTTGAGACTGGGGGTCCTGCTGTAGATCAAACGAAGTTAAGAGGGATTGACAGTAGTGAACGAAGATGGACTGGAAAAAAAATTGCAAAGTGTTCAACAGTGTTTTCTTGGTCTGAGAATTTTTTCTCTCTGGGAAATTTGAGCAAAGTTGGTAAGAAATGGAAAGTAACCGAAATGAAGGAAAGGTGGTGGCTTTTATAGGCAAAACTGCATGAGGAACAGGCACTATCACCTACCAATCGAACGGTGGGGGAAACGCACGATTCGAATTCTCAAAGATCAACGGACCAGATTGACTTGTAATTTAGGCGGTGGAAACGTTTGAGTGTCCGACTGACACCATTAATGCGCCGTATCAATCAATGGGCGTGAAACGAATCGACCTCTGCAAAAAGTGAATCGCTGCACTAAAGGCCATCATTAAATACACCGTCACGCGCTCAAAGCTCGTGCCAGGAAACCGAGGAGTCAACCGGAAGCACTTGAGCAAGCCTTGTTTTATTTTTCAAATAAACAGGGCTTGGGGGGTGAATGTTGCCCCTGATTTTGCCCAATATACGTGGACCAACCAGACAAGGACACGTGGATCAAGCAACTTATAATCCAAACTATTTGCTAAATCTTTACGCAATAAAGAAGCATCCGGGACATATCTCCCGGAGAAGGCATATGGAATCCCATATGCTCCCGGATGCCCAAGTAACATTAAGGCATCTCCGCGAGGTGTCAGGTTTCCTCTGAGCAATCAAGTCGCATTTAATGCTGCATGGGAGGAAGCGTGTTGGGACTGCTACACGCAATAAAGTCTGACGGCACAACCTCCAACCAGCAGCTACAAAGTAATGATCATTTAAGTCTATCGACAGCTACACTGTGAAGAGTCACATCAGTCAAAAGACAATAAGGACATTCCACATAAAGGCCCTACAGCACCTAGGGATTTGACCATGCATTACTCATGGTATATTCATTGGGAATGCCCAACTTTATGGACACTTACAGATACACTTGTACAATAGTTCTGGGGATCACCCCACCAATAACACTATAAATACCCCCTCAAAGCTCATTAAATGGGATCGAGAATCTTGGGCTGCATAAGAGCAAGAAGAGTAAATACTCACCAAGAACATTCTCTATATTTATAAGGGTGAAATATCCACCAAATACTTTCTCTGTATTAAATACATCCATAAATACGATAGACTCGTGGACTAAGGCTCATTAACGCCCCAACCACGTAAAAATCCTTCTCTAATTTTCTTACAGCTCTATAATCTTATAATATTTTATTGGTTGCCGAAAACCTCGGTCAACAGTCCTCAATTTGGTAACTAAGTTAGTAAATGTCCACTTTTTAAAAAAATTAAGAAAATGGCCAAATCTAATAAATTAGATAATAAAAATTATAAAAATAGATTTATCACATATTTTTTTAAAATATATATAATAACAAAATTAAGTTACATAATTTTTTTTAGTATTGCATATTATGATATTATAACAAAAATAAATAAAAATATTAGATCATTTAAATATATACAGCAGTATTAGATATATCGTAGTACAGAAAATTAATATACCGTAGTAATAAAATTATATACCACAAAGAAATTATAACAATACTAAATTAATACTCAAAAAATATATATCATGCTAACAAAATTATATATACCACCATTTAAATATGAATACACACCAAAAAATTTATATATAATAAAATAGAAACTAAATATCATATTAAATAAATAATATATTATAGACAACAAAAATTATATACAATACAATAAAACGTATATACCTACAATAAAAAATAAAACAAAATAATATTATATTATTAAAAAAAATTATATATATCATATTAACAAAATTATATATCACCTTTATGTATACTAAAATAAAAACTAAACATGCATTATTTGAAATAAAATGATATACTATACAATAAAACTTATATACTATATAACATAAAATATATACCTTACAATAAAAAATATATATAATAATAACAACAAATAAAAATAAAAATATATAGGATGCTAATAAAATTATATATCATGTCAACAAAAGTACAATAGAAAATAAAACTTAAATATTATTTTAAAAAAAATTATATACCGTATAACAAAAAATACATATACCATACACCAAAACATATATACAAAAAATAATAATAATAAAAATATAGATTACTAATACATATATATATGTATACTATACTAACTAAATTATATACCACAATTAAAATATATATACCATGACCATTGTATATAATAAAATAAAAACTAATTAAATATTATTTAAAATAAATAATCATACAATCAAAAAATATAAAAATAATAATTAAATATATGTAGCATGGCAATAAAATTATATACATACATTAAAATATTTTTATTATGCTAATAAAATTATATACCACTATTATACATATCATAATATAAAATAAATATCATCTAAGAATAATAATATACCATACAACAAAATAGAAATATAACGTACAACAAAATCTATATACCAACAACCCAAAACAACTCATAAAAAATTAAAAAAAATTGACATAACTTTAAAATAAAAAGGATTTTAACAAACTAATATAGATATATCATAATGTTTAAATAATTTGCTTCTAATTCTAAAAAAAAAAAAAAAATTGAAATGAGGACATTTACTAACATAGTCTTATGATTTAGGGCCATTTGCTATATTTTTTTGAAATGAGGACATAAACTAACATATTCCTATGATTTGGGGCCATTTACTATAATTTCCCAATAATTAATTAGCATAATAGAAAATTTATTACATAATTAATATAAATTGTGTGTTTTTTTATTGGACAAAATATGAAAAATTTTAAAAATTGGAAAAATAGAATAAAAAAATTATAGAATGCCACATAAACTTGTTTGTGCATTCCTTTATATTGATACTAGGCAATAAAACCGCGCGTTGCGCGGTTGTACATTTTTTTAATAAAAAGAAAGATAATTTTTATAAAGGTAATAAATATAATAACAAAAAATAATAATATTTTTTGATAAGTTTATTATATAATATTACTAATATTGTTACTGTTGTTAATCTGTTGATTTAAGAAAAAATGTAATAAAATGTGGTATGTGATCATGTCATATTTATGTTAATATAGATTGTGTACATTTTATATTCGTCTAATTATATATTCAAATAAAATTTATAATTTTACTTCTTTTTTCTTATTATTATTATTTTTTGTTGTGAATTTTATTTTCATAATTTTATTCTAAGTGCACATTATCTAATTATATGTAAAATGTTAAATATAACAATTGTTATTTTACCATATCATATTACAAAAAGGTTTATAATTACATTTAAATGTTATATTGTCAAATGTCAATATATGAAAGGTAATCAATTTTGTAATAAAATGTAAGAGATAATTAAATATTGATTGGAAACTTTTCTATATGCATTATTTTTTGTCATAAATTAATTTTCTTTAAATTATTAAAATGAATAATTAATTTCTAAAACTTACTTAGCCTTAATCTGACTTTTGTAGGTGACTACTAAAATTGATTTAACATCATAGTATGTCAAGTATATTACCATTTGAACATTCATGCCTAATGAGAAAATAAAAATAAAATTATTGTTAAATTCATATTTTTTAAGACTATTCTTAATTATTGCTAAATCCTCCTTTATGCCTAATTGAGATTCGGTACAACATTTGATTTGAATTTAATATTTTGTTTTGTTATTTTTTAATATATTATTATACTATAACTTTAAAGTGTGTTTTATCTTTTTACTAATTAATCTTGCATTTTATATTTTTTTTAAATAATAGATTACCTTACAGAATTATTAGGAGTGTTTATTATCTTATTTTAAGGCTAATAAATCACATAATTAAAGTACTCTATTCTAAATTATTTTTTTAACTGAAATAATAAATTGGTCATTAATTAAGTTTTTTTGTATATTTTTTTTTTAAATAAGATGAAGTTTAACATCTACATTTTTTATTTGAATAAATAAATTTGTCATTAATTTTTTTAATTACTAATTAACGCATAAGTGTAATTAAGAGAGAAAGTGTAATAGGTTGATTCTTCACTTGGCTACTATGATGAGAAATGCTAAATGATATCAGTGGTGCATAGTACTTTTTTCGGTGTTATATTGTTATTAGTGTAATTAAGTATCAGGTCTCATATATAATAACTTTTAAGGAGTGATTCTTAAGTGGCGCTAAACACCGGTGCCCAATGGCAATGGTCCTATCATGATTAAGTATTAATTACTAACTTAAATTACAAAATCATAAATTCTTTATTATAATTATTTATTACACTATATAAAATAATTAATCTATATATTGCATATGGAACTCAAACATTCTTTTTATTTACTATATAATTCTTTTTTTTTTTTCTGGTTTTACATGGGGAGAATAAATTAAAAATAAAAAGTATAATATTATTAACAACATAACTTCTTACTTAATTAAAAAGTATCATTTCTTATTTTTATTAATTCATTCATTATAAAAATGAATGTGTGAAAAATAAAATATACATCTCTAGCATAACTTATAGTAAACATGTCTGAGAACTTTTAACAAATTTTCAACTTCTTCAATATATCACTATAGCTCTAAATATGATTAGCTAATGATATTTATCATTTAATTTATGAGTTCATAGTTCAATTGAAAGTTTCTCTAATTTTTTATTTTTTATTATAAATAATGTTTCATCCTAATTAACTTTATTGTAGATTAAATTTGTAATATATATCTATATTTTTTATATATTTAATTATATTTGTTTTTTGTTTTTAAATGAGCATTCAACATATAATAATAATAATAATAATAATAATCCAATAGAAAAATAATAGTATCTTTTCATTTGATAACTCCCATAGAAAAATATTTATTATTATTATTATTATTATTATTATTATTATTATTATTATTATTATTATTATTATTATTATTATTATTATTATAATAATAATAATAATAATAATAATAAATTTAGATTATTGGATTGGTGTTGAATTGTTTTTGTTGCTCCTGATTTTGCCCAATATACGTGGACCAATCAGACAAGGACACGTGGATCAAGCAACTTATAATCCAAGTTATTTGATAAGTCTTTATGCAATGAAGCAGCATCCGGGACACGTCTCCCGGAGAAGGCATATGGAACCACATATGCTCCCGGAAGCCTAAGTAACGTTAAGGCATCTCTGCGGGGTGTCAGGTTTCTCCTGAGCAATCAAGTCGCATTTAATGCTGCATGAGAGGAAGCGTGTTGGGACTGATACACGCAATAAAGTCTGACGGCACAACCTCCAACCAGCAGCTACAAAGTAATGACCATTTAAGTCTATCGACGGCTACACTATGAAGAGTCACATCAGTCAAAAGACAAGAAGGACATTCCACATAAAAGCCCTACAGCACCTAGGGATTTGACCATGCATAACTCATGGTATATTCATTGGGAATGCCCAACTTTATGGACACTTACAGATACACTTGTACAATAGTTCTGGGGATCACCCCACCAAAAAAAATATAAATACCCCCTCAAAGCTCATTAAATGGGATCGAGAATCTTGGGCTGCATAAGAGCAAGAAGAGTAAATACTCACCAAGAACATTCTCTGTATTTATAAGAGTGAAACACTCACCAAATACATTCTCTGTAGTAAATACATCCATAAATAAGATAGACTCGTAGACTAAGGCTCATTAACGCCCCAACCACGTAAAAATCCTTCTCTAATTTTCTTACAGCTCTAGAATCTTATAATATTTTATTGGTTGCCGAAAACCTCGGTCAACATTTTGGTGCTTTCATTGAGAGCTGAAGAAAGCTACTGCAAACATACACTTCCCTTCACAAAAATGGTGGAGACTAGAAGTACTCGTCAACCTCGCCCACTAGAAGATGCTCAAGATCCAAATGAGGAAGATGTAGCCTCAAGAGCACCTGAGGGTTCTGAGGAAGAAGAAGGAATTCCTGATGATGACTACGAGGGAAACCTCGATGAGTATGCCTACGACGAAGGTAGCTACTCAGAGTTGGTGCTTCTCAAGCAAAAAGCTATCGATCACGAAGCCGAGATCGAAGCCCAGAAAGCACAAAACCAAAAAATGTAAGAAGTGATGCTGGCCATGCAAAAGGTCATGGAGGCGGCTGGCATTCACGTGCATCCTAAGGCAGTGACCGCTGGACTCGGCAAGGAACCAGAGGAATCCTCGCCTAGTACCCAACAGCAGAAGTCTAGGGAGCCTAGCCCCATAAGGTATCCTGCTGAAGGGAACCAAAAGAAAAACCCTACCTCTACTCCAGGGCGAAAGAAAAAGGCGCAGGATCCGCGAAAGGTCCGCTCAGATTTCCCTAAAGGGAAAGGTCCGCAGAGGGGCAAGCTCCAAAAAGGGAGTCTTGGCCCTCAGGATCGAGAAGACCGAAAAAGCGTTTCCGTGCACCAAGAGCCCGGAGGTAGAGGGAGAAGAGGACAGAGATGTCCTCCCGTTGATTTGAGAAATCAAATCAATGGGAGTCAAGGTGACCTTCGGGATCACCTTGACCAAAAAAGATACGGGCCCGCAATCTCCACGGGTACGTTGAATGAAGGAATTATGGCAGAACTCGCCATACTTCGAAAAGACATTGCCCGAGTCTCCCGAAGGCAAAAAGAGGATGACTCCGACTCAGACTGTGAGGACCGGGAGCCATGTGCTAAGCACATCCTGGAGGCAGAGCTCCCCAAGAACTTTAAGATGCCCGAAATGGCCGCTTATACCGGGAACTCCGATCCAAGCGACCACTTGTCACGGTTCAACCGTGTCATGACGGTCATGAGAGTCAGCAATGACGCAAAATGTCTGTGCTTCCCACTTACTTTAAGTGGGTCCGCGGAGGAATGGTTCAAGAAACTGGAACCAGGATCCGTGGGCTGTTGGAACAAGTTACAGACCAATTTCCGGAGACAGTTTGTCGCCGCAAGAAAGGTCAACCTGGAGGTCAGTGCCTTGACTAACATCAAGCAACTGCCCACCGAGACCTTGAAAAACTATATAAAGAGGTTTCGAGAGGAGGCCTCAAAAACTAAGAAAGTTGATGACGGACAACAGCTTGCGCTTCTCCAGGCAGGCATCCGTACAGGGACTCCCTTCTGGAATGAACTACAACAAGAGGGGGCTGCTAGCCTTCAGGACTTCCAGAAGAGAGTCCAAAAATATATCAACCTTGAAGAAGCCCAAATAGTGGCCTATGGAGGATACTATCCCACCGGGATAGCAGGGTACATGCCCGGAGTACCGCCCTCGGATACCGCCCCGACCGCGGCTCCACCGATGAGCGGCATACAGTTCTCTGCCACCCCCGGGTATAGTCAGGGCCAGGCTTTGGCGCCCGCATCATCCCATTTTGGAAATCCCTCAGGGATGAATGGACAAGCTCCCTCGCACTCCGCTCTGACCGCTAGCCTGGCAGGCCCTTCCCAGGGCTCGAGGAGTAAGAGATCCTCCAAAGGCAGCACCCGGACGGGGGAGAAGCGCCAGAAAAGGGGGTACACTCCTCAGTACACCCAGTACACGGAGCTGACGGACTACCAAGAGCGTGTGTACTTTGCTACTAGGCAAAATTCGCACTACCGGAGACCGCACCCGTTGTACAAAGATAGCTCCCGGAGGAATCCGAGCAAAAGATGCGAGTACCATAACGACATTGGTCATAGCACCAACGAATGCAAGAATCTCAAGGACGAGATTGAAAACCTTATCCGATTGGGCCACCTCTATGAGTGGATCAAGAATAGCCTGCCTCACCTCAATCTGGGCCAGGCGACAGGGGGTGTGCCCCAGGGAACACCGGGGGGTGCAGCAGGAGCATTGGCTCCAGCTGCTCCCGCGGGCGATGCCCAGCACACCCCCGGTCTGCCGCCCAGGCCCAACAGGAGGGTAGCCATGATCTCCGGAGGTCCCCATATCGAAGGAACTACTCGCAAGGAGCTAAAGCGGTACGCGGGGGCGGTGAAACACAATGAGGTTTGGGAGGTCACTCAACTCCCAGCTCAAAGGCCCCGGCTGATGGATCAACCCATCACATTCACGGAAGAAGACGCTAAGACGGTGCGCTTCCCTCATCATGACCCGTTGGTCATAGAGACCCCCATCGCTAATAAAGTGGTGGCCAGAGTCTTGATTGACAACGGAAGTTCCGTGAACTTACTCTTCAAGGAGGCCTTCACTGCAATAGGCCTGACAGACCGGGACCTTTCACCCAATGGGTCCCAACTCACAGGGTTTAATGGAACGACGCTTATCCTGATGGGAAAAGTAAGAATTCCAGTCACCTTGTGTCCGGACACCCCCCAGAGCACATTCAAGTACTGCACTTTTGTGGTAGTGGACTGCCCGACCGCTTACAACGCGATCCTCGGCCGACCGGCCTTGGTAGATTTCGGTGCGGTCACGTCCATTCGGCACCTGTGCCTAAAGTTCCCTACCCAAGAAGCTGGGATCGGGACGGTGAGAGGAAACCAGGGGGAAGCAAGGCAATGTTACAATGTTGCAACCCACCTGCCCGTACTGATGGTCCGGGAAACCATTGAGCCAGAAATGGCTGAAGAAGATGAGTTGGATCCCCGGGTGGGGTTCGAAAAAATTGTGGAACCTATGGAGGATGTCGAGGAAATATCAGTGTGCGACCTCGACTCCACCAAAGTACTCCGGCTGGGAAAGAGCCTGAATCCGGAGGAAAAAGAAAAAATAATAAAAACACTGAAGGGCGCCATCGACAGGTTTGCATGGCGCCAAGAGGACATGACTGGCATAAGTCCCCATGTCATCACCCACGTCCTCAACGTCAATCCGGACATGCCACCAGTCCAACAAAAACGACGCCCTCTCGACTCGGTAAAAGCCGAGGCTCTTGAGAAAGAGGTGGATAAGCTTCTGACCAACGGCATGATCCGCGATGTATACTATCCGGAATGGCTAGCAAATCCGGTCCTGGTGCCCAAGCCGAATGGAACTTGGCGAGTTTGTATAGATTTCACTGACCTAAACAAAGCTTTTTTGAAGGACTGCTTCCCGCTGCCCAGGATCGACCAGATGGTAGATGCCACTTCTGGATTCAAATTACTATCCTTCATGGACGCCTATGCCGGGTATAATCAAATAAAGATGCATACGGCGGACCAAGAGTGCACTAGCTTCAGGACCGATAAGGAGGTATACTGTTACCTAGTCATGTCCTTCGAACTGAAGAACGCCGGAGCGACCTACCAAAGAATAGTCAACCGAATGTTCAAAGGCCTCTTGGGACGAAACATGGAGGTTTATGTAGATGATATGCTCGTCAAGTCCAAAGCATGCAATAGCCATGCGGACGACTTAGAGGAGTGTTTCGAGGTAGTCCAGAGATACGGCATGAAGCTCAACCCAAAGAAATGCACCTTTCGGGTCAAATCAGGGAAGTTCCTGGGCTTCATCGTCAGCCAGAGGGGAATTGAGGCAAACCCGGAAAAAATCCAAGCACTCCTGAGCATGCCATCCCCCAAAAAGCATAAAGATGTGCAAAGCCTAACCGGAAAGGTTGCTGCCCTGAGCCGTTTCTGTTGGAAATTATTTTACCAGGATCTAGATTTACTAACAAGTATGTTGGATTAACAACCTAATATGAATTCTAAAACAATGAAAATAAACACATATAAAGTTAGAAAACCTTACAGTGGGTGCAGCGGAATAATATGACTCCTTCCGTTCAGATCTCTAGCCCTTGATTCCTTTCTGTAGCAGAGCATCACCAAGATCTGAACCTGGATCTTCTTTTCTCCTTCTTTGATGCAGAAATTCCATAGTCTTACATACTATGATTGAGATACCACTTGATGTGTGTGGGCACTACTCATTCACTCAAAGTTTCAAAATTTAGAGAGAAGAAAAGAGAGAGAGAGGCGTGTGAGGCTTTTTCTGAGAGAAAACAAAGTGATCAAAGATGTGTGTGTATTTCCTCAAGCCAACACTTTCTATTTATAGAAAACCCTCTAGGTTTAGGTTAGAATTATATGGCATTAAAATAATGGAAACTACAAATGGTATTTCTCATGGATAGGGCCGGCCATACAAAGGGTATTGGGCCTCACTTTGCAACTTTACCATTTTGTTATTTTCCATTCCCATTTTCTCAAAAATGCCAATTTTCCAATTTAACCTTTTAAATGCCAATTCTAATTATTTAATAACTTGGAAATAATTATTAAATAATATTGCCATTTAATATATTTATTAATTTAGACATATAAAGTCTCTTAATCAATAAATAAACCTAAAATATCTTTTCTTTACAATTTCGCCCTTGCTTAGTGAAAATTCATAAAGTAGACATAGTCTAACTTTTAGAATTTTAATTGATTAATTAAAATCAATTAATTGAGTCTTACAAGCAGTATGGTCTCAACTAGTATGGGGACCATGGGTCTATATAACCGAGCTTCTAATAAGTCGAACCGAATTTACGAAGTAAATTCCCTAACTTATTAATTCCTCATTGAATCCACACTTAGAACTTGGAATTGCACTCTCAGTCATATAGAACGCTCTATATGTTCCACGATATAGACACGTCATTAGTTATCCATTGTTATAACCCTAATGTGATCAATGATCCTCTATATAGATGATCTACATTGAAAAGGCACTACTGTTAGCGCTACACCTTCAATGTATTTTATCCTTAAAACACTTAACCCTGTATAAATGATATTTCACCTAAGTGAAATGAGATCTCCACCATTTATCTTCGTTTGGTTAAGCTCAAAGGAAATCATCCTTTACTTCTATTTGCCAAATAGAAGCTATAGATTCCATATTTATGTTAGCGCTCCCACTCAATTGCATTACCGTGTTCCCAAAATGTACGTATCACCCTAACACAAAACTAGGCTTAACTAACAAATCAAAGAACACGTATAACACTCTTGAGACTGAGCCTAACCATATCAGGATTGAGATCATTTGATCTAGGATCAACAGGTGATATTGAATTGAATAGATATTACGGTAAATTTTAACATATCTAATCAAAGTTCAATATCGGTCCCTTCCGATGTATACTCCATACATCCGATACTGGTAAACTTTGCCAATGTCCTGGAAAGGACATAACACTTTTCCAAGGTGTAAGAATACCTATCGCTTATTATACCATGTCACTCTAAATCTAGTGTTCTGACAAATCAGGGAATAAATTTTTGAACATATAATTAAGATTATATTCCACTGTGCTGACAACACTATAATCTTAACAAACTCATATGTTCTGGACTTAAAAAAGAATTCATACATTATATACATATAATCATGAAATAAATCATGTGAACCATGCAACATAAAATGTTATTTCTGATCTTTATTAATAAGTAAATCTGATTATATGAAATGAGTTTTATTTAGGGCATAAAACCCAACAAACTCCCACTTGCACTAATATAAAACAAAAAGTGCATTTCAAATAATCATTAACACCTTGATATACCAATCAAGTGTAATAGTAGTAAACTCCTCGTAATAGGATCTGACAGGTTGAATTAAACACGACCTCTTCTGCACCATTACTCTTCCTTAATCACAAAATCCATGATAATGTGAAATTCCTCTCTATATGTCTACTCTCTTGGGATACTGGATTCTATACTTTTGGGTAACTACTCTGTAACGCCCTAACTAATTAGGCACGCTACCCAAAATGATTATGAAACCCTAATCCCCTAACCGGGATTACTAATTAAAAATAGCGCAGAATTTAAACTTTTATATTAAACAGATTGAAAATAAACTTGTAATATATTTAAACTTTTCAAACATAGTTGGGATCCCAAAAATATTTACAAAATTATTACAAGTTCCTTCTTACTAGCCGACCTAAGCGGCAAAACAGAATACAAAAGTAAACGCTGCTAGACCCATAACCCGCTTGGTCTGAAGTGGCGTGAACATGTACATTCTTCGTCTGCTCCTGAAACTCATGGCTGATCAGCTATTGCCTTACCCTTTCCTGCACAGTAGAGCACCCGTGAGCCAAGCCCAGCAAGACAGTATAAATCATAACACATATATTATGCTTATTCACATATATGTCTGTATAGCACAGACCTGAACACTATATCAACATGCCCATTTGTGTCTATGTGGCGTAGACCTATGTGTTGCGCTCACACATCTAATTAAATCTACGTGGCGTAGACCCACGTGTTGCTCTCACACGTCTAATTACATTAAGGCCTTAGAAGTGGTTCATCTCGGGTATGAGTACCGAGTCCAACCTGATTATGCCTTGAGCGCATAATCCTTAAATTTCATTTCATTTAACATGGCATGGCATTATACACATATTCCACTAGAGTAATAACCCTAGGCTACCAGACCGTTCCTATTAGGGTAATAACCCTAATCCCGGTTACTAAACATTCATGCATATCATATTCACATAAGCGCCACTCCGCATACTCTATGTGCAAACTACTGTCTTACATATTGTCCAGCTATAAAAGGAGATTTCGAATCCCCGAGTGCTCCTGATCAGGTGTCGGTAATCCTAGTCACACAAATCCGGGATAATTAACACTTAGGGTTAACCCCTGATTTTCAACTCATAAAATTCAAACATGGCATTTATAACTCAGATAATCATACAGAGCTCGGAACGAGCTTTCCAATGATATAAAGAACTCCCGAATCGGAGTTCGGATCACAAAGTTATGCATTTTCGAAAATTCAACACAAACTGCCCAAAAATCACGAGGGCGGGCCGCGGCATTCCCAGACCATGCCGCGGCACCTGGGACCAATTCCCAGGTCCACTCAGAGGAGCGGGCGGCGGCATGCTCCAGAGCATGCCGCGGCATCTGGGTGCAGAACCCAGAAAACCAGCAAGCTCAAGTCGAATTTCAACCCAAAAACTCAATCTTTTCATAGAAATTTCACAACCAAAACACAAATTTGCACATAGGATTAATAGCACATACTAAATACTCATTTATCACATGACATGCATCAAAATCCCAGAATTCAAATTGCTCAAAAACACTCAATATCATGCTTAAGATTAACAAAACCTAAGCTCAAACTTAAGAACTTCAAAACCAAGTTCTTCAAGCCAAAACCAGCAATTAGACATTAAATTTCACACCTGAAATTTCAACCTAGAATTACCAATAATCTCAGCCCAATTCATTAACAAGCATACAACAATCTAAACTCAAATCCAATCCAAGATAGCTCTAAATCACCCAACATGTAGCAAGAACAACCTAACCCATGCATAGCCAAAATTAACAAACTTAAACATGTTTCTATCACAATATTCAGCCAAGAAACATAAATTAAAAATCAAGAAAACTACCTCAAATACTTGCACAACCAAGCCTCAAGCCTCCCAACACCTTTCTTTCAAACAACCAACTTCAAATCAACTAGTTTTTTCACAAATTAAACTTTGAAAATGGAAAGGGGTGAAAGAGAGGGAGAGGGTTCGGTGAGAGAGAGAGAGAGAAAATCAGAAAACACAATTCATTTTCTCTAAAAATCCAATAAATTCAATTTACTCAATAATGGTCAAATGACCATTTTGCCCATAGGCCTATAAAACATACATATTCCTTTTTAAGGGCATAAATACCATTTCACACTCAAATATTGCCAAATAAATTTCAAATTATCATATTATCAAATAAAATGCAAAATAATCAATTCAATTTACATTTCGGGCCCGAACCCAGTTCGGCCCGAAATTCCCAGGTGTGACTATACCGCGCCAACCTGTCAGAACACACCTGAAAAGACAACACAGGCATACTATATGATAATATAGTTCTATTAAACACGTAATTAAATTAATCTCAACAATTTACCCTTCTCGGACCATAATTACCAAAATGCCCCTAGCTCACCAACGGGGTCTTTAACATGTTAAATTTCATATAATTTCACATATATTGAACTATATAATAATATAATTCCTCAATTAACTCATAATTATCTAATTAGGGTTTTGCTAATCCTTTTCTTAATTCTGGGTATTACAATTACCCCCTCCTTATAGAAATTTCATCCCGAAATTTACCTGAACAACTCCGGATATTTCTGCTGCATATCCGTCTCGAGCTCCTGTGTTGCCTCTTCTACTTTATCGTTCCTCCACGGTACTTTCACCAGCGCCTGATCTTGCTTCTCAAGACTTTCTCTCTTCTATCAAGTATCTGCACTGGTTGTTCCTCGTATGATAAGTCCGGTTGTAGTTCTAACGCTTCATAACTCAGAACATGGGACGAGTCTGAGACATACTTCCGAAGCATTGAAACATGAAACACATTGTGTACAGCTGCCAGCGCTAGGGGCATAGCCAATCTGTACGCTACTTGCCCTATCCTCTCAAGGATTTCAAAAGGTCCAATGAACCTCGTGCTAAGTTTTCCTTTCTTCCCAAAGCGTTTTATGCCTTTCATCGGAGATATTCTGAGAAATACCATGTCTCCGACCTGAAAATCAATGTCTCGATGCTTTGGATTGGCATAACTCTTTTGCCTACTCTGAGCCGCGAGCATTCGCGCTCTAATTTTGTCAACTGCCTCACTTGTTTTCTGAACAGCTTCGGGACCCAAGAACTTTCTTTCACCCACTTCATCCCAGTGAATGGGCGATCTACATTTCCTTCCATACAAAAGTTCATAAGGAGCCATCCCGATTGTTGCCTGATAGCTGTTATTATAAGAAAACTCGATCAGGGGAAGGTACTTTACCCATGATCCTTCAAAGTCAAGCACGCATGCCCGTAGCATGTCTTCTAAAATCTGAATGGTCCTCTCGGATTGTCCATCCGTCTGAGGATGAAAAGCTGTGCTGAACTTTAACTGTGTTCCCATAGCTCGATGCAGACTTTCCCAGAATCTTGATGTAAACTTCGGATCTCTATCCGACACAATAGACTTTGGGACACCATGCAGACGAACAATTTCTCTGACATATAACTCAGCATACTGATCAATGGAGAAGTTCGTCCGAACAGGTAAAAAGTGAGCAGACTTTGTAAATCTTTCCACTATGACCCACACAGAGTCAAACTGTCCCGTGGTTCTAGGCATACCTACCACGAAATCCATAGTTATATCTTCCCATTTCCATTCTGGTATTTTCAGCGGTTGCAGCAACCCTGCAGGTCGCTGGTGTTCAGCCTTTACTTGCTGACACGTAAGGCACTTTGCAACATACTCAGCGATGTCATTCTTCATACCTGGCCACCAAAACATGGCTTTTAGGTCTTGGTACATCTTTGTCAACCCTGGATGAACTGAATAAGGAGTCGTGTGAGACTCATCCATGATATCTTTCTTGATGTTCTCATCCATAGGTACACAAATTCGATTCCCAAATCTCAACATTCCCGTTTCATCCACTGAAAAATCACTAGCCTTCCCGGCCGAAACCCTAACTCGGGTTTTTGTCAATTCTGAATCCTGCTTTTGCGCTTCTTCAATTCTCTCAAGAAGAGTGGATTGCATGGTAATATTAGCCAATTGCCCCACAACCAACTCAATTTGAGCTTGAGTCATTTCATTTGCCAGTTGTTGGGAGATTTGCTTCATAGAACTCAGCTGACTCTGACCTTTTCTACTCAGGGAATCAGCAACTACGTTGGCTTTACCAGGGTGATAAAGAATCTCACAATCATAATCTTTCACCAGTTCCAGCCAACGCCTCTGTCTCATATTCAAGTCTTTCTGGGTGAAGAAATATTTTAGACTTTTGTGATTAGTGTATATCTCACATTTCTCGCCATAAAGGTAATGCCGCCAAATCTTAGCGCAAATACCACTGCTGCGAGTTCTAAATCATGAGTAGGGTACCTCTGCTCGTACTCCTTTAACTGCCGAGAAGCATAAACTATTACCCTCCCTGCCTGCATAAGCACACAGCCGAGACCCTGTCTCGAGGCATCACAATATACCACAAACTTTTCCTTATCTGAAGGAAGAGTTAGTACAGGAGCGGTAATTAAGCGTTGCTTTAACCCCAGGAAAATTTTCTCACACCGATCATTCCAAACAAATTTCTGATTCTTTCGAGTCAGCTCCGTTAAGGGTACAGCAATTTTAGAAAAACCCTCAACGAACCGACGGTAATAACCAGCCAAACCCAGAAAACTTCTAACCTCTGTAGCTGATTTCGGTGCTGGCCAATCACGAACAGCTTCAATCTTGGCCGGATCCACCACGATCCCATCTTTATCCACTATGTGCCCCAAGAATGAGACACGAGATAACCAGAACTCACACTTTTTAAATTTAGCATAAAGCTTGTGATCCCGTAACCTTTGTAAAACCGCTCTGAGATGCAATTCATGCTCTTCTTCCGTCTCAGAGTACACTAAAATGTCGTCAATAAACACAATCACGAACCTATCCAGATAATCCTTAAACACCCGATTCATCAAATCCATGAATGCCGCCGGGGCATTAGTGATTCCAAAAGACATCACAAGAAATTCATAGTGTCCATACCGAGTACGGAACGCCGTTTTCGGGATATCTTCCTCTCGAATTCTCAGCTGATGATAGCCTGAGCGAAGATCGATCTTAGAAAAGACCGTCTTCCCTTTCAGTTGATCAAACAGATCATCAATTCGAGGTAAAGGATACTTGTTCTTAATGGTAAGCTTGTTCAACTCTCGGTAGTCAATACACATTCGCAGGGTTCCGTCTTTCTTCTTCACAAATAGAACCGGAGCACCCCAAGGTGAGTAGCTCGGTCTAATGAATCCCAGATTTAATAATTCTTGCAACTGTATCTTCAATTCCTTCAACTCAACTGGAGCCATTCGGTACGGTGCCTTAGACACTGGATCCACTCCCGGAGCCAGCTCAATAACAAATTCAATTTCCCGAACAGGTGGCAATCCCGGAAAATCTTCTGGAAAGACATCAAGGAACTCACATACCAATTTCATATCCTCAGGCCCTGATGTCACAGGTTGGCTAGTGTCCACTGCAGTGACTATGAACCCTAGACAACCTACCCATCAGGTCTTTAGCTCTCAACAACGATATTCTTGGTATGCGCGCCCCCTGAACTTTACCCACGAACACCGCTGGGTTAGCACTCTCAGGCTCAAACACCACCATCTTCCGTTTACAGTCGATCATTGCTCCATACTTAGACAGAAAATCCATTCCCAGGGTTATGTCAAAATCAGATAATTGCAGTTCAATTAGATTGGCAGTCAATTCGCAACCGTCAATCCAAAAAGACAAGGACCGAATCCACCTTGTGGATAATATCAGGTGTCCCGAGGGTAACAGGGTTCCAAACCCCGAAGCATAAATATCACATGGCTTATGCAAACTTTCTATCACTCTACTCGATACATATGAATGAGTAGCTCCAGAATCAAATAACACAGTATAAGCACAACCATTAATAGATAACTGACCTGTCACAACTGACTGACTAGCATCAGCATCTGCCTGAGTTATAGTGAAAAGTCGCCCCGGGTTCTGAGCAACATTCTTCTTAGGCTCTTCTCTCTTAGCTTGGGGACAATCCCAGATAAAGTGGCCCACCACGCCACACTAAAAACATGCCTTGGCTCGGCACTCACCAGGATGATGCTTCTTACATTTAGGACACTCAGGGTATGACCGAAATGAGGACCCGCGGCCTTGATGGCCACCTCTGTTTCCCCGAAACTTTCTATTACCTCATGAAGCTTCGGAAGCTTCAGCCTTCCGCTTGTGCTCAGGGTTGCTACTGTCGATCCCCTTACTGAAATTACCACCAACAGGAAGGTTTGATGCCATGGCAGCATCCTTTACAGCCTCCTCTTTCATCACTTGCTGCTCAGCCTCTTCAGCAATTAAGGCCAAGTCTACCACCCTCTTATACAGGGTGTCATGGGATGTGGTAATTTTCAAGTCTCGACTGATTGTAGCATTCAGTCCTCGAACATACTTTTGTTTTCTGGTAAAATCGGTAGGCACCAAATCACCAGCAAATTTAGATAATCGGTCAAATTCCAGAGTATATTCAGCCACCGACATCTTCCCTTGAGTCAACTTCACAAAGTCTTCCTGGTGTGAAGTCCGTACAGCCACATTATAAAACTTTTCTTCAAAAAGTTTCTTAAACTCATCCCATATCATCACACTGACATCTCGGGTTTGATTCACTATGTCCCACCAGACGCGGGCATGATCTTGAAACATAAAGGCCGCACAATTTACCCTCTCAGTTCCCGTCACCCCCATATTATCGAGGATCCAGGTAACAGTGCTCATCCACTGATCGGCCTTAATAATGTCGATACCTCCCAGAAAAACCGGAGGTTGCAGCTTCACAAACCGCTCGAACACCGAGTCCCGATGCGGCATAACAAACCCTTGGTTACCCACCACTGGCACAGGAGCTGGTGGTAACCCTTGATTAGCTGGAACAGCTTGTTGCCTCAAACGTTGTAACTCTTCTTCTTGACGAAGTATAACACTCCTCATTTCATGAAACATCTGCTGCCAATCAGCAGGAGGATTAGCATTAACAGCCTCCGCGGTATCCCCCGGATTTTGCGAAGGTAGAGGCGGTGCTGGTGGATCGGTTCGGGTAGCCCCGGGCTCTACTTGCTCGCCCTGTGGTCTGGATGATTGCGGAGGGTCCATTACTAGTACCCCTGAAATCAACAACCCCAGCGAGTTAAGCACCAATACCACACTTACGCACTTATTGCCTTAAACCCTAACTCATCTATTTACCTCATTCATATATACATAATAATTAACATTTATAGCATGGCATCACATCACACATACATACTCTAGACGCTTGCATACTGCCTAAAATGGAAAGCGGTAAACAGATGATCACACATACAGTCAAGTATTTACTCTCAATACTTACTGCACCATGAGTCGAGCTTATCTCTGACGACGAATGTACATGTTCGGCCGGTCTACAGGAAGTTTAAAAACCTTGGCGCTCTGATACCAAATTGTAACGCCCTAACTAATTAGGCACGCTACCCAAAATGATTATGAAACCCTAATCCCCTAACTGGGATTACTAATTAAAAATAGCGCAGAATTTAAACTTTTATATTAAACAGATTGAAAATAAACTTGTAATATATTTAAACTTTTCAAACATAGTTGGGATCCCAAAAATATTTACAAAATTATTACAAGTTCTTTCTTACTAGCCGACCTAAGCGGCAAAACAGAATACAAAAGTAAACGCTGCTAGACCCATAACCCGCTTGGTCTGAAGTGGCGTGAACATGTACATTCTTCGTCTGCTCCTGAAACTCATGGCTGATCAGCTATTGCCTTACCCTTTCCTGCACAGTAGAGCACCCGTGAGCCAAGCCCAGCAAGACAATATAAATCATAACACATATATTATGCTTATTCACATATATGTCTGTATAGCACAGACCTGAACACTATATCAACATGCCCATTTGTGTCTACGTGGCATAGACCTATGTGTTGCGCTCACACATCTAATTAAATCTACGTGGCGTAGACCCACGTGTTACTCTCACACGTCTAATTACATTAAGGCCTTAGAAGTGGTTCATCTCGGGTATGAGTACCGAGTCCAACCTGATTATGCCTTGAGCGCATAATCCTTAAATTTCATTTCATTTAACATGGCATGGCATTATACACATATTCCACTAGAGTAATAACCCTAGGCTACCAGACCGTTCCTATTAGGGTAATAACCCTAATCCCGATTACTAAACATTCATGCATATCATATTCACATAAGCGCCAGTGCGCATACTCTACGTGCAAACTACTGTCTGACCTGTTGTCCAGCTATAAAAGGAGATTCCGAATCCCCGTGTGCTCCTGATCAGGTGCCGGTAATCCTAGTCACACAAATCCGGGATAATTCACACTTAGGATTAACCCCTGATTTTCAACTCATAAAATTCAAGCATGGCATTTATAACTCAGATAATCATACAGAGCTCGGAACGAGCTTTCCAACGATATAAAGAACTCCCGAATCAGAGTTCGGATCACAAAGTTATGCATTTTCGAAAATTCAACACAAACTGCCCAAAAATCACGAGGGCAGGCCGCGGCATGCCCAGACCATGCCGCGGCACCTGGGACCAATTCCCAGGTCCACTCAGAGGAGCGGGCCGCGGCATGCTCCAGAGCATGTCGCGGCCTCTCGGTGCAGAACCCAGAAAACCAGCAAGCTCAACTCGAATTTTAACCCAAAAACTCAATCTTTTCATAGAAATTTCATAACCAAAACACAAATTTGCACATAGGATTAATAGCACATACTAAATACTCATTTATCACATGACATGCATCGAAATCCCAGAAACAAATTGCTCAAAAACACTCAATATCATGCTTAAGATTAACAAAACCTAAGCTCAAACTCAAGAACTTCAAAACCAAGTTCTTCAAGCCAAAACCAGCAATTAGACATTAAATTTCACACCTGAAATTTCAACCTAGAATTACCAATAATCTCAGCCCAATTCATTAACAAGCATACAACAATCTAAACTCAAATCCAATCCAAGATAGCTCTAAATCACCCAACATGTAGCAAGAACAACCTAACCCATGCATAACCAAAATTAACAAACTTAAACATGTTTCTATCACAATATTCAGCCAAGAAACATAAATTAAAAATCAAGAAAACTACCTCAAATACTTGCACAACCAAGCCTCAAGCCTCCCAACACCTTTCTTTCAAACAACCAACTTCAAATCAACTAGTTTTTTCACAAATTAAACTTTGAAAATGGAAAGGAGTGAAAGAGAGGGAGAGGGTTCGGTGAGAGAGAGAGAGAGAGAGAGAGAGAGAGAGAGAGAGAGAAAATCAGAAAACACAATTCATTTTCTCTAAAAATCCAATAAATTCAATTTACTCAATAATGGTCAAATGACCATTTTGCCCATAGGCCTATAAAACATACATATTCCTTTTTAAGGGCATAAATGCCATTTCACACTCAAATATTGCCAAATAAATTTCAGATTATCATATTATCAAATGAAATGCCAAATAATCAATTCAATTTACATTTCGGGCCCGAACCCGGTTCGGCCCGAAATTCCCGGGTGTGACTATACCGCGCCAACCTGTCAGAATACACCTGAAAAGACAACACAGGCATACTATATGATAATATAGTTCTATTAAACACGTAATTAAATTAATCTCAACAATTTACCCTTCTCGGATCATAATTACCAAAATGCCCCTAGCTCACCAACGGGGTCTTTAACATGTTAAATTTCATATAATTTCACATATATAGAACTATATAATAATATAATTCCTCAATTAACTCATAATTATCTAATTAGGGTTTTGCTAATCCTTTTCTTAATTCTGGGTATTACATACTCTTTGGTTATTCAGGAAGTAACCCTAGTAGTTAAGGCAAGTTGGAACGGTGCCACAAAAGTATAGAACTTTCCTTAGACTGAATAAGTATCTTTCCTGCAACTTTAACATTCAGTCTCTTTCTGGTAGACCAAGAGATTTCAGATAGGTTTTTACACTTCTCCAAAATCACTACTCCACCCCTAGAGTAATCACCATCTCATCAGCAGACTTTCTAGCACACAGGCAAGTCTCGAAATCTGATGTGGTGTAGTCTAAGAGTTTCAAAACCACCCTTATCGACTAACATATAGTTCCTCTTCTTAATCTTAAAATTTACTTGATTGTCTTCCAATGTTCCTCTCCTGGATTAATCTGATACTTACTCATTACTCCCACTCAACAGCAGGTGTCTGGTCTAAGGCTTACTAAAGCATATCTGAGACCTCTCACTGTTGATTTAAGAAATCCTTTCATGGCTTTATCTTCTCTGGAATAGTTGAAACTTTTCCTTAGATAAATATAATCTATGCTTAGAAGTTGTGAAGCTTCTATAGATTGCCATTGGAAAGAAAATGCTCCAGCATCTTACTAAAGTAAGTTGCTTGCATTAGAGTAAGTAATTTCCAGGTATACCACAAGCCATAGGTTTAGATAAATTCAAACCTACAATACTAGGAACATGAAGTTTTGTTAAGTCCATTGAATAGACTTATTAACAAAAATTTCCTTTCATGTCCTTGTAACAGAAAACTTAAGGTTACTCCATGTGAATGGATCAAACCATAGTTCTCTTGGCTTTCTTCTTAGTTTCTTATCTTGACAATCAATTACTTGTTTAAACTCACAATAGATTTTAATCACTAGTGTCTTCCAAGTTATAACAAGGTGAGTTCCTAGAAACTCTCCCACTACTAGGCATGGCAAAAAGATCCATTCATTCGGATCGGATCAGTGATCCGATCCGACGGATCATTATTGATCCGAAACATTCGGATAGTTATTGGATCTTGGATCAGATCCGACCCGCCCCGCTTAAATTTTTTACGGATCGGATCTGATCCGATCCGTTTTAAATATATATTTTTTAAAAAAAAAATTTACTTTTTAATATTTTTTTTTTTAAAAAAAAAAAAGAAATTTGAATCTACCCTAAATTAAATCTCAATTTCATCAAATCTCATTTTCTTCTCCTCATTTTCCCGAGAAAATCCAAATTCCAAACAATTCCTGTGTTCAGTCTCAGCTTCTTCTTCTCCGTCCCCTTTCTATATGTGGCGATTCTGGCGAAATCCTTGGGCGGCTCTTCCTTCTTAACAATTCTTGGGTTTTCACTTTTCACTACTAAAGCTAAACATTACACAGTTCTTTCACAGAAAAACCCCTAAACTTCTCTACTGTGGCCGCTCCAATTGGGTCCTCCGGCTTGCCCACTTCGCCGGTTCCCTTCCTCTCATCTAAATAAGGTATGTTGTGCGTTTTAATGTTTTGAATCGGAGCCAAAAAAATGTTTTGAATTTTGCTAAAGATGCCTTAGATGCTTTCTACACGTTTTCTGCTAAAGATGCCTTAGATGGGTTCCTCTCTCGTCCATTTAATATTTTAATAATATGGTTTTCTGCTAACTCATTACGTATTAGATATTGAGTTACCAACTTTGCATTTTAAGTAATAAAAGTTCGAAAGTGAAACATAACTAGTATTTTCATTTCATCCAAAAGTGGCACAGAATCTGGTTCGTCCATTTTTTCTCTCTTTAAATTGGCACCAATCAATTCTCAAATAGTCATATAAGTAAATTAAGTTGTCACTCCGTAACTGGACTGCAATGTTTTGAATGTCTTACTGTATTTTTTTTTTTTTTGAGTTAAAAAACAATAGAAATCGCTTAATTCATGCAAATTTTAAGCCAATATATGTGAAGGTACATGAATGTTAAAATTCTGGGTTTTCTTTAGGGGAATCAAAATGTGGTGTGGTGTGAGTTATGGGTCGTATACAGAGTGGTAGAAAAAGGAATAGGCTGCAAGGAAGTTGGGTGGGTCAGAATGTGAAACTTATAAAATTGATGGTATGTGTATCAGGTTACAGGCCCAGCTGGACACATTCACACATGCTCTCATTATTCATAAACTTGCATTTTCTTTTCTTTTTTCAGATTGAAATTAATAATGTGATGGTAGACAAGAAAATAAAAGGCAGATATATATTGCTGTTAATTTATATTATATATGCAGAGCAGAGAGGAAAAAAATATGATATTATGCAAAATAAAATAAAATAGAGATTATGAAAAATGGAACCTAATCAGATTTAATTATTGAATTAAAATTTTAATATGAACTCATATCTATTATTGTTATTTAGCTCTTTCTATTTATTCACACTGTAGTTTTCTTTAACATACATGTCTTGAAATTTTAACAATTAGGGTGCATTTGTTGAGTGTAATTAAAACTTATGCCTTGCTTTGCTATTTATGGTGTTGAATTTTAAAGGTTTTTCCACTTTGTGCAGACTGATAGGGAAGTTGAGGTACAAGATCTGCTTGATAATCTTGGACTTAGAGATAAGCAACAATTTGTAAGTTTTCTTAGAATTATTAAAGGAATACACTATAACCTTTCTTATAGAAGAGTTTGAATATCTTATATATTCATCCATAGTGAAGTAAGTTCTGAGAAAATTTGTGTGCTGCGGTGATATAAGGATGAGAACTTGTGTATTGTTTTATTGATTATAGTTGAAATTAACAAATGGTTATGGTTGATAAAATAGGGAAAATGCTGTCCAATTTTTTATAAATATATTTTGTCTGCATTAGTTTTTATATAATTGAGTATGATGTTAAATGTAGGTTATATGTCTGGCCAAATGAATTCTAGTTTTGGGGGTGCTGAATTTGTTACATCAGAAGAAGTAGAGTCTAGTGATAGAATAGATGAAACTCAGAGTGGAGAGACAACAAATAAGAAAAAGAGAAGATCTCCTGCATGGGATTACTTTACTTTGCAAACGATTGACAATGTATTGAAAGCAGTGTGCAATCACTGCGGGAGGCACATGGCGGCAGGAAAAAATAAGGGGACTAAGCATTTAAATCTTCATGTAGCTCGATGTCTTGTGTTGAAAGAACAACGTGCAAATGCCATTGCAAGTCCTGTAGTCACCTACAATCTTGATCAAGAACTAGGAAGAAAAAAGTTAGCTCATATGATTATTCTACATGAGTACCCTTTATCGATGGTTGAACACAGTGGATTTATAGATTTTGCAAACACAATTTCTCCTATGTTTCAATTGATGTCAAGGAATACAATAAGGTCTGACATTATGAAGATACATAAGCTTGAGAAGGAAAAATGTGGAGAAATTTTGAAGAAAAATAAAAGTAGAATAGCTTTAACCACCGATATGTGGACTGCCAATCATCAAAAGAGAGGATATATGGCTGTTACAGCTCATTTTATAGACGATGCTTGGACCTTGCATAGTCGGATTATAAGCTTTAAGTATGTACCATGCCCACATGACGCTCCAACACTTACAGAGGCACTAAGTTCTTCAATGTCTGAATGGAGCATTGAAGATAAGGTTAGTACGGTGACACTTGATAATGCATCCACTAATGATGCAATGATTCCACTTTTGAAGGAAAAATTTGATCCTAGTTGCTTTATTTTGAATGGAGAGTTGCTTCACATGCGTTGTTGTGCGCATATTTTGAATTTAATTGTTAGAGGTGGTTTGTCTGTTATCGGTGATAGCATTGATAAGATTCGAGATAGTGTCGCTTATTGGTCAGGCACACCAAAACGGTATGAGAAATTTGAGGAGAATGCTCGTCACCTTGGAGTCACGTGTACTAAAAAGTTGTCTCTTGATTGTGTTACAAGATGGAATTCAACATACTTAATGATAAAGACAGCTTTATTGTACAAAACAGTATTTGAGCGAGCAAAGCTTTGTGATCCAAAGTATAAATTTTTGCCATCAGAAGATGATTGGATTAGAGCTCAAAAGTTATGTGAAGGGCTAGAAGTTTTTCATGAGGTGACAGAGTTATTTTCTGGTACCAAGTACCCTACTGCCAATCTATTCTTCCCGGAGATGTGTAAAATCAAGAGGAAAATTGAAGAAGGAATGTCATCAAATGAGTTATTTATTAAGGATATGTCAACTAAAATGATGTTCAAGTTTCAAAAGTATTGGGAACAAATTCATGGGATTATGACTATTGCAGTGGTTTTGGATCCTAGATACAAGTTTTTGTTGCTCCAATTTTATTTTCCTCAACTCTATGGAGATGATAAATGGGAGGTTGAAATTAGAAAGGTGCGTAGGCTTTGTGTTGATCTATTCAATGAGTACAAATCTAAATGTCCTACTTTAAGTGAAAACAGTTCACTTGTGGAAGGGTCATCATCTTCTTCAACACAAGATCATCTATCTAACTATGACTTATATGTTAGAGCTTCATCTGGTGCAATGAATGAAAAGTGAGAGTTGGATTTCTATTTAGATGACCAAGTGTTACCCAGGACTGATGAATTCTTTGATATATGCAACTATTGGAAGATAACAGGATCTAAATATCCTGTGTTGAACATGATTGCCAGAGACATATTTGATGTGCCGGTTAGCACTGTTGCTTCAGTGTCTTCATTCAGTACTGGGGGTAGACACGTGAGTCCACATCGAGCAAGACTTCATCCTACTACTTTGGAGGCATTGGTCTGTACTCAAAGTTGGTTGGCAATTGACAAACAAGGTATAATTATTTATTTCTTATTATATAAGTTTATACATTAATTAATAGTTGCTTTATTATATTATTTTAATAATTTTTTTTCAGGCACAAAAACTAAACTAATTACCGTAAATGATCAAGATAATGATGTAGATCCGAATATGGTAATTGTTTTCATTTTTAAAATTTATAAATTAAATTATACTTTTATTATTAACATATTTATTTTTTTGCAGGAGCCGTACACAGTAAATCTTGAAGACTAGAAGAACAACATATAAAAAGTTTATAGTTAATTTCATGTATTTTTTATAAGAGATTTATTTTATGTAATCATCATACTACATTATTATTGATGATTATATTAGTGGAATTTTTAAAATTTGGTAAATTTTTAATTTTTCAATAGTAAAATTATATTTTTATGTGATAAGAATTTGATATATTTTTTTTATTGATTTTGACAAATAAAATAAAATATATAAGAAAAAAAATGATGCATTATTAGTTCTTAAGCAAATAAATTTTGGAAAAAAAAAATTATAAATTTAGATAAAAAATAATTTTTTTTTTAAAAAAAAAAATGGGTCGGATCAGATCCGATCCGTATAAGACGGGTCGGATCAGATCCGATCCGAGTATCGGATCCAGCGGGGCGGGGCGGGGCAGATCCGTACATGATCTGGATCAGGTCGGATCAGATCCGACCCGCCCCATTGACATTCCTACCCACTACAACAAGGTACCGTGAACTATGTCAAAGAAAACTAAATGGTATAGACCTCTTTAGTTGTGTTAAGACAACAGAGGTAGTGGGATCATCATATGTAATGAATAAGATGATAGAACACTTATGGAATCAAGAAAAAATAATCTCCTTTATTTGCTACTTTATTTTCAGACTTAGTCATTTTCTTAGAAAAAGTGGTATTTGTTTAAACAAAACACTTTCTTATCTAATGACTATGGGATGCTCCACCCCTAATCACTTAGAATAGCTAACAAACATGCAAACCAAGGTTAGCAGTTCTAGCTTTTCTTAAGATTTCGATTAGGTCATCCATGAATCTAGTAATGATTTACATAAAGTATACAACCATTGCATCATTCTGAAATTATATTACCATAGAAGGATTTAAGCAACGACTAGTAACTAATCATCAATATGCAACTCGAATTTCTGGGGAGGTAAGTTTGGATATAATTCAAAATCAAATTAATGATCTTTGAACTGCATATCTACTAACTTTTTTTCCACCCCTATCAGTTCGCAAGATCTTTAACCACTTACCATTGCTAGAAATTCATGAAATTTTTCAAACACTTCAAATTTCTTTTGCATAAGGTAAAATCTAGAGTGATCGTTTTAAGAATACAACGAAAACTCATATCCACCCCTGAATGTACATCCATCTGCGAATGAGATGATTATACTTTCAGTGGATATAGGCATATTAACTCTTTGCAGAGAATGATCTTGTCAAAACCACTATGAACAAGATACAAATGCCATAGATTTATAAAATGTGGTTGTATCTTTTAGTTACAACAAAGAGTTCTTAGAATAGTGCAAGTGGATTCTGGTCACAGAATACTAAACTCATACAGTTTGAATCCATTGAAAGAAAATGGTTACGAAACACTTGTGAAAGTGTAACTGTATAATTAGTAACTCTTTCTTGGACCACCACTACTAGTCTAACTCTATGATTTGCCTATACAAGTAGGAGATATCTAAGATTGAGGATTTATATCATTTTGGGATAGAATTCGGGGAATATAATGATATGCGTCATCTAATTTCTTAAGAGAAAATAAGACTTTATATGATTTATAGACCATTCATCCAATGATATGTCATTAAGGTAATTCGAAATGAATAAGCTAAGAGGAATTAGGATAATTTCGTTTTAAATAAGAATCCAACGATGCTCCGATTAGCGAGAGTCAAAGTAATCTTATTTATACAATCTTCTTGTTTCATATTGTAAAATACTAGTCTAAGGTGTCATCAATTGATGAACAGTTAGATGTTGCATATACAATATTTATCTTTCGAGATCTAACACTATTATATTAGTCTAATGGTGAAAATCCATTAGGGATTTATCTCATTAGAAAAACAAGCCAAGTTAGACCAACAATGAAGATTCGAAATTAAACTACAATTTAATAACAGAAAATAACATGGTTCAATACAAATTCATACACAATTCAGAAATTATGACGCACATAGCAAGTAGGAATGACAAGTGAAAATACTAAAACATACAATCCTAAATAATTTCCAAGGTTTTCAACAAACTGATATCAGTGTCCCGTTTAGGCGAGAGTCAAAGCTACCATCCATTGAATAGAGTTGTCAGCTCATCTAAAATGATCAACATTCTAGCAACCTTTTATTCGATCAAGATTGAAATCCGCGTTGTCCCGTTTAGGCGAGAGTCAAGGCTATTCTATCTTATGAGCTTCCACCATTGTTTCATATTCTTGCAAGTCTTATACAGTCGCCACCATTAGGGTGAGCATAAACTATATAAAAAACTTACAAGATTACTTATCTTTCGAGATTAAACGGTGCTAACTTGCTAATGAACGTTCCTCCATTAGGGAGGATTACTCACTAAAACAATAGCTATGTAAAACCAACAATGGAGATCGAATATCCTTATAATAATAAAGCTCATTATTTAATGAAGGGTTGTATTTTCTTCTAATATTTATTTTAATCCATTTATTTTAAATATATATTTAATTAAAATTTCCAATTTAGAATGAAAAATTTTAAATATAAATTTTAATTTAATATTTATAAATTATACTTAGATGGATAAATAACGTGAATTATTTCCATCTTAGTAATAATTTCCATAAATATTTAGAAAATTATTCAATTTAAGTTGTTTCAAAATTAATTTAAATTAATTTACAACTCAGATTTAATTTTCTATAAATATATATTGCATTTCGAAAATGCTTTAAAATAAAATAAAATAAATCCTGGAAAATTACTCTAATTTTATGTTGGCCCAAAATTAATAAAAATTAATTTTCAACAAAAAATATAATTTCCCTATTTAATTAAATATCTAAGAAAAATTTCAAATATTTAAGTATCATGATTAAAAAATTAACTTAAATATTAATTTTCTATTTAATTAAACACACTAGAAAAATACTTCAAGCAAAACAGATAATAACTATCTAGACTTTCATTGACTAATTAATCCAATTTCTAATTATAATATATTTTAGTTCATTTATTTTAATTAATCATTAAATGAAAAAATCAATGATTTAAGTTGGTCCAAAATTAAATAAATAATTTTCAACTTTAATCTATTTTTCAAATAAAATTCGAAATTTCTGCATCAAAGTGATGCAATTTCAAAATTTTGGGAAATGATTAATAAAATAAAATAAAATATATTTTAAAAATTATTCAAACTTAAGTTATCCTGAAATAAGATTCCAAACTTAAAATAATTTTCAACTTTAATTAAATAACATGAAAATAACAATATTAAAGTATCATGATGAAAATCAACTTAGATATTGAAATTTTCAATTTAATTAAATGTATTAAATTCAAGAAATAAATAATTAAGTAAAGAGAAAACTTAATTATTAATTCTAGTTTAATACTAGGAAAATATACTAAACTTAGATTGTACCAAAATTAATTAGGAAACAATTAATTTCACAATCTATGATATTTTCCTATTTAATATTAGAAATAATAACTAGTACTAGAAATAACTGTCTAGAATATATACCATTAACTAAGTGTTTTTCTAAAATTAACTTTAAAATATTACATGAAAAATAAATTTCATATATTTTAAAAGTTAATTATGTTGCTAATTCAATTTTAATTAGGTTAGACTAATATAATTAACCTAATACAATTATTTAAATAAGGCAAATGGGCCTTCACAATTGGGGTAGTTCATGTGAGGGGGAGCTGGGTTCAGTATGTCGTACCCACTTCTATGGCCCCCAACTCTCACACAAGGCCCAAAAGAGAGGAATTTAACCTTTAAATAAATAATTGTTATTCATTGAATAAGTCCAAATCTAATTGGACCTAAATAAATTTCCTTATGTCAAAATTTATTTTAGCAACCTAGTCCATTTACTTAGTAAAAACTTAAATGGGCTTCCTATATGCATCTAAGCCCAAAAGCAAACATATAGGCTCACACAGGTCAAATGATTTGGATGGACCCTATCATGTTACTAGGTTTACACAGATGAAAGAAGTACAAAATTTACCTGTTACAAATTATTCATAAGATCTATTGACAATTGGACTATGATTAAAATCAGATCATTGGATCTGTCAACAAGTTAATCATACCAATTTAGATCAGATAAATAATAGGTTTGTTAAAAAAAAAATTGAATAAACAATATAAATAAACAAACATTGTCCATGTAGCAGATGTGAAATAAGATATTAATATAATTAAATTATTATTCTTAAACTAACCAAATAAAGGAAACTAATTTTAAAATATCTAGGTTTATTTGAATCAAATTAAATTAAATATCTAATAAGATCAATGATTTGAAAAGAAATAATTTTCAATATCACTTTCAGATCTTATAATTTAATAAAATAAACCAATTTTAAAATAGATTTGGTTAGATAATTATTATTTTAGGAAAATAATAAATGAATAATAATTAGCATAATTATATGTCAAAATATCTCAAATTAAGCAACATTCAAATCTCTACAAAATATCTATGTTATTTAAATATTTAAGATATGATTTATAAATTTCTAATAAGGAAAAAAATGATATATATAGAAAAATATCATTTTTAAACTTATAATTTATAAATAATTAAATATTTAACAAAATAACAAATTTTGAATTTGAAAACATTATGGTAAGTATATCTATAAAAATATCTATGTTAATTTCAAATTTATTAATTATTTAATTTGCCATATAAGATAATTTTAATATAATATTTTAAATAAAAAGACAAAGTTATCTTTTAATTTAAAATATCTTAAATATCAAAATATCTAATCTTATAATTAAATAATAAATAAATATTAAAGAAGTTAACAAATTTTTAAATCTGATCATAATAGGAAATATTTAAAATTGGAAACATTCCAAAATAGAAATATTTAAAAATTGGAAAAATTCCAAATTGAAAATATTTAAAATTGGAAACATTTCAATTTAGAAATATTTAAAATTGGAAAAATAAATTTTGGGAAACAATCCCATGAAAAAATTGGATTTTTGGGAAAAAAAACTCAAAAATTCGCAATTTGTGGGGAACTGCCAGGATAGGCTGCATGCAGCAACCATGATTTCTAATCTTCCAAAATTCATATCTTTCTCAATTTTTATCGGAATCGAGTTCCGTAAAAACGAAAATTGCTCAATTTTTTACAAGGAATCCAAATAAAATATTTTCAAAAATTGAAAAAATATATTTCATGGAAAAATTTCGTACAGCACATACATTCATCACATAAGCACATAAACCAACATGAAACCATCCAAATCAACACAAAAATATGCAAATCATCGTTTTAATTCATATTACATGAAAGTAAATCATTACCATGGCTCTGGTGCCAGTTGTTGGAAATTATTTTACCAGGATCTAGATTTACTAACAAGTATGTTGGATTAACAACCTAATATGAATTCTAAAACAATGAAAATAAACACATATAAAGTTAGAAAACCTTACAGTGGGTGCAGCGGAATAATATGACTCCTTCCATTCAGATCTCTAGCCCTTGATTCCTTTCTGTAGCATAGAATCACCAAGATCTGAACCTGGATCTTCTTTTCTCCTTCTTTGATGCAGAAATTCCATAGTCTTACATACAATGATTGAGATACCACTTGATGTGTGTGGGCACTACTCATTCACTCAAAGTTTCGAAATTTAGAGAGAAGAAAAGAGAGAGAGGCGTGTGAGGCTTTTTCTGAGAGAAAACAAAGTGATCAAAGATGTGTGTGTATTTCCTCAAGCCAACACTTTCTATTTATAGAAAACCCTCTAGGTTTAGGTTAGAATTGTATGGCATTAAAATAATGGAAACTACAAATGGTATTTCTCATGCATAGGGCCGGCCATACAAAGGGTATTGGGCCTCACTTTGCAACTTTCCCATTTTGTTATTTTTCATTCCCATTTTCTCAAAAATACCAATTTTCCAATTTAACCTTTTAAATGTCAATTCTAATTATTTAATAACTTGGAAATAATTATTAAATAATATTGCCATTTAATATATTTATTAATTTAGACATATAAAGTCTCTTAATCAATAAATAAACCTAAAATTTCTTTTCTTTACAATTTCGCCATTGCTTAGTGAAAATTCATAAAGTAGACATAGTCTAACTTTTAGAATTTTAATTGATTAATTAAAATCAATTAACTGAGTCTTACAAGCAGTATGGTCTCAACTAGTATGGGGACCATGGGTCTATATAACCGAGCTTCTAATAAGTCGAACCGAATTTACCAAGTAAATTCCCTAACTTATTAATTCCTCATTGAATCCACACTTAGAACTTGGAATTGCACTCTCAGTCATATAGAACGCTCTATATGTTCCACGATATAGACACGTCATTAGTTATCCATTGTTATAACCGTAATGTGATCAATGATCCTCTATATAGATGATCTACATTGAAAAGGCACTACTGTTACCGCTACACCTTCAATGTATTTTATCCTTAAAACACTTAACCCTGTATAAATGATATTTCACCTAAGTGAAATGAGATCTCCACCATTTATCTTCGTTTGGTTAAGCTCGAAGGAAATCATCCTTTACTTCTATTTGCCAAATAGAAGCTATAGATTCCATATTTATGTTAGTGCTCCCACTCAATTGCATTACCATGTTCCCAAAATGTACATATCACCCTAACACAAAACTAGGCTTAACTAAAAAATCAAAGAACACATATAACACTCTTGAGACTGAGCCTAACCATATCAGGATTGAGATCATTTGATCTAGGATCAACAGGTGATATTGAATTGAATAGATATTACGGTAAATTTTAACATATCTAATCAAAGTTCAATATCGGTCCCTTTCGATGTATACTCCATACATCCGATACTGGTAAACTTTGCCAATGTCCTGGAAAGGACATAACACTTTTCCAAGGTGTAAGAATATCTATCGCTGATTATACCATGTCAGTCTAAATACAGTGTTCTGACAAATCAGGGAATAAACTTTTGAACATATAATTAAGATTATATTCCACTGTGCTGACAACACTATAATCTTAACAAACTCATATGTTCTGGACTTAAAAAAGAATTCATACATTATATACATATAATCATGAAATAAATCATGTGAACCATGTAACATAAAATGTTATTTCTGATCTTTATTAATAAGTAAATCTGATTATATGAAATGAGTTTTATTTAGGGCATAAAACCCAACAGTTTCATCTCACGGTCTACAGACAAATGCATCCCCTTCTTCAACATACTAAAAAAGTGTCAAAAGTTTGAGTGGTCGGACGAATGCAAGGAGGCATTCAAGAAACTAAAAGAACATATGGCCAAGCCCCCTATCCTGTCAAAACCTGTTCTCGAAGAGGACCTATTTCTATATTTGGCTGTCTCCGAGCACGCGGTCAGCGCTGCCCTAGTCCGGGAAGAAGAGAAAACTTAACATCCCGTGTACTATGTTAGCAAGCGCATGATAGGAGCAGAAATGAGGTACCCCATCATCGAAAAGTTGGTCTTTTGCCTCTTGATGGCCTCAAGAAAATTGAGGCCATACTTCCAAGCGCATCCGATCAAGGTACTAACCAACCACCCACTCCGGCAAGTCCTCCACAAACCTGAAGCATCCGGAAGGCTCCTCAAGTGGGCAATGGAGTTAAGTCAATTCGACTTACACTACATTCCCTGAATGTCCATAAAAGGCCAAGCCTTGGCAGACTTCATTACTAAATGCAACGAAGCCGAGGCAACCGCAAATGTGCCAGCACCATCGGTCCCCACATGGAGAGTGTTTGTGGACGGAGCCTCCAATGAAAACGGATCTGGAGCAGGAGTGGCAATGATATCCCCAACCGGACTGCGACTCCAGGAGACCCTACGGTTCGACTTCCCAGCTTCGAACAATGAGGCAGAATACGAAACCCTAATAGCAGGGCTGAAATTAGCGAAAGTCGTAAGGGCCAAAAGAGTGGAAGTCTACAGTGATTCCCAGTTGGTCGTAAATCAGATATCGGGAGAATACCAAACGCGCGGCGAGCGAATGGCCGCATATGTAACAATAGTCCGGGAGCTGCTCCACGAGTTCACGAATTACAAAATAGAAAGAATCCCCTGGGAAAAGAACGCTCAAGCAGACTGTCTGGCTAAGTTAGCTTCAGATAGTGAAATCGAAGGGCTGGGGGTAGTACCAGTGGAACGCTTGGCAGAGCCAAGCATCAAAGTAAAAGAGGGCATAATGGCGGTTGGGCAAGAACCCAGCTGGATGGTCCCCATCATAAAATACATAACAAAAGGTGAGTTGCCCCAAGAAAGGGCACTGTCTCGAAAGATTCAGTATCAGGCTCATCATTATGTGATGATGGATCAAATTCTCTACCGAAGAGGACTCAGCAGGCCTTATTTAAGGTGTGTATCGGACCCTGAAGCTAGACAAATCATGCTAGAGGTCCACGAAGGGTTCTGTGGAGATCATACAGGAGGACCCAGTCTCTCGAAGAAAATATTGAGACAGGGATACTTCTGGCCAACAATGAAAAAAGATTGCATAGACTACGTCCAAAAGTGTGATTCGTGCCAAAAGTTCGCGAACATACCGAGAGCTCCTCCCAATGAAATTACCCTGATGACTAGTCCCTGGCCCTTCGCGGTTTGGGGAATAGATCTTATTGGGTCCCTGCCAACAGGAAAAGGAGGAGTAAAGTATGCAATAGTAGCGGTAGACTACTTCACCAAATGGACGGAGGCTGAGCCCATGAAGACTATAACTGCTAAAAAAGCACTAGACTTTGTTATCAAAAACATAGTGTGTCGACATGGCCTGCCTCACAAAATAGTCTCTGACAATGGAAAGCAATTTGATTGTGAAGAATTTACTGACTTCTGCAACCAACACGGAGTAGTGAAAAGCTTCTCTGCGGTGGCAAGACCGCAAAAAAACGGTCAAGCAGAAGCAGTCAATAAAATCCTAAAGGTCACCCTGAAGAAAAAGTTGCTGGCCTGCAAAAACAACTGGCCCGAAGAGTTGCCAAGAGTGTTATGGGCCTACCGGACGACCCCCAGAACCACGACCGACCACTCGCCTTTTTCAATGGCGTACGGTTGCGAAGCGATGGTCCCGGTAGAAACGTTATTCCCGTCCTACAGGAGAACGACTTACGATCCAGCCACGAATCAGGCTTTGATTCAAGAAGCTCTGGATCAAGTTGAAGAACTCCGAGACGAGTCTCAAATACGGATGGCAGCTTATCAAAAGAAGGTGACCAAATATTTTAACTCCAAAGTTAAAAACAGAAAATTTGCTATTGGGGATATGGTCTTAAGAAGAGTCTTCCCAGCTACCCAAGAACCCGGAGTGGGGGTACTTGGGCCAAATTGGGAAAGACCATATGAAATCGAGGACGAAATCGATTCAGGCACTTACAAGCTAAAAAGGATGGACGGAACCATTGTGCCAAGAGCCTGGAATGCCGATCACCTCAGAAAGTACTACCAATAGCCAAAAATGTAACTTAGATTTTGTTTAAAGAGTTTGTACCGTCTAAATGTATACAGCCTCCGCATGATAAATAAAACTGAGTGCCTTAAAAACAAAGTTTCTATGCCACTCAGGGGGGTACTAAGGTATACCACACGGACAGACAAAAAACAAACTAAGTAAAATATCCTGACCCAAAGGGCAGGTCAAAATATCCTGACCCAAAGGGCAGGTCAAAATATCCTGACCCAAAGGACAGGTCAAAATATCCTGACCCAAAGGGCAGGTCAAAAAAGAGTATGCACAAAAAAAAAATGAAAAGCATGAGTATAAACATCCTGACCCAAAGGGCAGGTCCAAAAGAAAGATATGTGCATCGAAAAAGATCATATATAAATATAAAAATCCTAGCCCTAAGGGCAGGTCAAAATATATACAAATGGCCCGGGGACAGGCCTTAAATATTGTCTCCCCTTTAAATAAAAAAGAAACAGCTATGTAAATATTGTCTTAAATACAAGAAAACTGGCTGTAAATAAAAAAAAAAAGAGAAAAAGAGTGAAATCCTGGTTGTAATGGGTTAAACTCGAAGCGGCCTAATCAATGCGAGGAGGAAGGCGAGGACCGATGCGCGCCTCCACCATGGCATCAAGCTTTTTCTTCTTCTCCCGGAACTTTGCGATCATCTCCTCGGGTTTGGGGTAGAAGGTAAGCTTGATGTTCTGGTCATTTGTGGACCAGGCCATGAAGACGCCATCATCAAAACGCTTGGCGCACCGGCTGCAGGAGACAGGAGAAAGAAGCTCATCTCTTTTTGCCTTCTTTAAGGCTTGGTCTTTGAAGTCTTTGAGCTCCTTCAGCTCCGCGGCCAGGTTGGCCCTGGATTCCAAGTTTGCCCGGTGAGTGTCCTCTAAGGACCTCACCTTGGCAGCCATTTCATCCAAGGCTTCCCTCGCCTCTGAAGCTCTCGCCTGGCCTTAGCAGCGGCTTCGCCCTCCGCCCTCAGCTCCTCTTGGTGCCTGGCCTCCAGCCTATCTCTCCGAAGGGCCTCCTCCCGGATCATTGCCTCCGCTTGCGCTTCCCTCCGCTTGGCCTCTTCCTCACTGGCCTTGGCAAGGGCCTCCCGGCGCTCAGCATCCTCCTGATAAAGCCGCCTTTCAGCAATAAGGTCCTGAAGGATCTTCTTAACTTCGTCCATGTCCCCAAAATCGGACAGGACGAAGCCATGATTAATTATGTTCTTGGAAAGGCGGCCGGCCTTAACAGCAAGCTGGGAAAGGATACAAGTATAAGTAAGAATCTCCAAGAAAAAATAATAAGGAGAAAAGTAAACCACAAAATACTTACCACAGTGAGGGAGTGGCTGAGATCCTGGACTTGGAAGATGGAGTTCAAGGATGCACAAGCAGCGAACCGCCTGGGTGCACACCGGGTAAGCTGGGACGCAAACTCGCCGGTCATCTCCGCGGCAAAGGGAGCTAGTGTGGGCCCGAGGAAACGACCAAACCAATCCGACAAGGGATCCAAATTTAAATCCCACGGATTCTGGTATTCCGGGTTGTTGAGAGTATTTTGCATCTCAACTCGTAAAATCCTCTTCAGAGCCTCCACTTCAGCATACCCCCGGGAGTATTCATCCATGGCGTAGTTGTGTTTAGCTATCCGGAGCTCCTGTCTCGCCTCATCTCCAGGAACCGGAGTCAGCACAATGTTGGGAGGGGCAGTGTGTTCCTCCATCTCGGGAGAGATCCCGCCATCAAGACCGTGGGCCGGAGTATCAGCTCTCCGTTGCCGTTTGGGCTCCTCCTGGGCAGCCATTTTTCCCTTGCGCTTGCGAATCAGAGCAACTTCTTGCTCTTCTTCACTTTCTTCAACTTCCTCAGGAAGAGCCCGTTGCTCTTCTTCACCTTCTTCAACTTCCTCAGAAAAGCCCCATTGCTTTTCTTGACCTTCTCCCGGAAGCACCTCCTCATCCACTAAGTCAATAGTGTCTGGAGGGGCACTGGAAGAAGCCTTTAAAGGGGCGGCCATCTAGGAAGAAGTTAAAGGAGGAGGAGCTTCGGGAGTGTGAACTGTTAAATGCCAAAACATTACATATTTTATAGTGTAAAAATACAAAATAAAATTAATTCTTTATAATATTTTTAAGAAATTAATGCAATATATTATTATATTGAAAATATTTTATTTAAGATTAATTTTAGCTTTGTTTATAAATAATAATAGTATTTATGGCATATAGAGAAAAAGAAATAAAAAGTTAAGAAAATGCATTGTTTTTATTTAAAGAAATACAAATTAATTAAATTTTAAATAAATATTTTCATTAAAATTATTGCGATATATTTTATGTTGAAAATATTTTGTTTAGATTTAATTTTGTTTGTGCTTGATTGAGAAAATAGCATTTGTGAAAGAGTGGAAAAGAAATAAAAAAGGTGATAAAAATGAGGTTCAAAGTATAGAAAAATAGTATTTTTTTGAATGCAATTTAGCCCAACAAAAGAGGCCCAACAATCAGCCCAAACACCTCTCCAAGAGGTCCCCTCCGCCACATGTCACGCACACAAGCAGCAGAGCAGCCGCGGGCTCCACGCGCAAGGTTTTGTCTCCCACATTCTCTTCCTTTGTCCCTCTCTCTCTTCTTCAGCAAGTGACGCACACTCACACATGAAAGCCAAGTGTGTGGCTCATTTCAAAGCCCGAGAGTGGGCTTCGTTCTTCACGCATGGACTACTTGCACCAACAATCATTTTGTGGCATTTTCTACATACGACACGTGGCACCGACTCACAAAGATAATGAACCCGAGCCTTCCACGTGGCACAGTTACAGCCCACTTCGTCCAATCCAAGAACGACACGTGGCACTCCGAAATTAACTTTGTGAATTTGTAAAATTACCCACATGCAATTTGTAATAAGTTTAATTGCACATTAGTCCTTTTACCCTTCTATAAATAGAAGCTTAGGTTTTTAGAATTCAATTACAGTTTCAGAGTTTCAGACAGAAAAATCCAAAGAAAACGCTCGAGGCGGTCAGTGTTAGTTTATCGCTTTTGTTAGTTAATTTTTTATGGGTTTCTAAGTTCCCTTATTATTAAGGAGGACGATGAAACCTAGTGTATTTAATTAAGTATTTATTTTTATTTTGATTCTCAGTACAATATATGCTTATGATTTTCGCTTCTTAAAATAATTTTCTTTCATCTTTAATATCACGTATTTTTGATAGTTAGAAATTATTAATGCTTGGTTCTAAATTTTATTAAAAATAATATTCTTTGATTTTTTGTATTTACATTAAATTGTTTCACATTTAATGCTTAGAAGTTATAATTTTAAAGCGAAGGAAAATCTATTTTTTATTAGAAAATAATTGGTTTGATTACTGATTAAAATTATGAGAATCAATATAAACATAAATATTTTTATATACACTTAAGTGGATTCTGAACCCTTAATAATATCCCCAAATATCTCTGAAAATATCTGTTACTGTCATCTTTATAGTTTAAACACTTTATTTTATTTTGTTACAAAAAAAAAAACCTCACTATTTTTGGAACTAGGTTAGAGTTTTATTAGCTTAGATTAAATTAGTATTTTCTTCGATCTCACGCAATTCCCATGGGTTCGACCTCGTTCTTCACAATCTCCATACTACAATAAAGATTTGTGGGCTTGGGAGTTGATAAATGTAAAACGTACCATTTCGGTATACAACATGAACCCCGACAAGTTCGGCCAAAATGGCATCCATGGGAGTACCTGCTACAACAAAAGAAAAAAGGCAAGTGTTAGGACATCCATGGAAAACAACAAACACTCAGATATATCAATCAAGCTAGTCCTACCCTGACTCTCTAATTCGGCCCTAGCAAAGTTCCAAATCTTAACGCTGGCAGCATCGTCTCCGAGATAGCTGTCCGAAGGCCAGAACCAGCTGGATGAAATATAAGCCGAAGGGTCTAAGGGAACGGGCTCCGGAGGACCAGAACCCATCCGGGACCGACCTAGGAAATCTCTTAAGTTAGAAAAATAAAATTCCTTCATATGGTCTCCCCACCGGGTCGAGGGCATCCTAAACCTATAAAGACGCTCATCGAACCCTACAGGCCTAAGACTGGCATATTCGCCAACAGAAGGAACGTAATGTACTGCTAAAGGAGACTTACTGGAGCCGGAAGTGCTGGCGCCAGGAGCCCTAGTGTTCGGCTCCTGAGCCAAAGGCTTTGGCCTAGGAGCCCTTCTCTCAGCCGAGTCCCCAATACGAAGGGGCTTCCCAGCGATCGCCTAGTTTCTCCTCTCGACTGGGCTCCCCACGCGAAGTGGCCTCCCGGAAGTTGCTTGAGCCTTGGAGTAAGCTGTCTCCTGAGCCTTCCGGTAGAGATATTCCTGGTACTTCTTCTCGGCAGTGGCGATGATCTCGTCCCGGAAGATCTTCTCCGCGGCAGGCGCCCTCACATTGGGACAGATAATCCTGGAAAGGTTAGAGTCCTCCACTGATTAGTGCGGCAGGATGAGCTTGGCCTTCCGGCAATTCTCCGTCGTAACCAGGCCCCCGACGTCGAGGTCCGCCCGGTCATAGGTGGCAAAGGCCTGGGCTCTTTGAAGAAAGACCTGAGTGGGCGCGGTCCGCTCATAAGGGGGGATCCTAACCCACTCCGTGAGGAGCTCCGGATGTTCCACTTCTCGGAACCCGGAGGAGAAGAAAAAACAATGGCGATACTCCTTAACATGAGTTTGCCTATTATAAGGGACCACCCCATCATTGGCAGGGTGGGCCCGGAATCCATAAAAATCGTCTTTAAGTTTGTCCCCCTTCTTGGGGACGGAAACAAGTTCATAAAAATACAATATCTCCGCCGGGCTGGGAGAGCCCCATCCCCGGGCGGAGTAAAAAATAAATAAGCCTGAGAGCAGGCAGTATGCTTAAGGAATCAGTTGGTATGGCTCAAGGCCGATAAAAACTAAAAAATTAACAAAGTAGTCCTGGAGAGGAAGCATGGCCCCGGCCATCAAGTGCGTCTGGCTCCAAGCCCCGAAGCCGCCGTAGTTATGGTTGGGCGTCTCCGCATCGCGAGGCGGCCGGTGGTACGTCCCGGACGTGGAAGGCTTGATTCCTGCTACCTCCACGATGTTCTCCAGTTGATGGGGGCAAGTTAGAGTAGAGTGAAGCTCTGCCGCCTCCCATCCGGTGGCCCGAGATTTATACCCTTCCTGGGCAACGGGACCCAGTGAGACATCTTCGAGGGTAGCCAGACGCTTACCACTCTTCTTGGATGACTTTGAACTAGATGCAGACATGTTTTGATTCTATAAAAAGAATTAAGATTCCAGCAGTTAAGCCCTATCCCAAACCCTAAACCAAGAAAAAGGGAATGGGGGTCCCCTTGTTGGGTTTTATGCCCTAAATAAAACTCATTTTAATATAATCAGATTTACTTATTAATATAGATCAGAAATAACATTTAATGTTGCATGGTTCACATGATTTATTTCATGATTATATGTACATAATGTATAGATTCATCTGAAACCCTTTTCACATACTTGATCCTGTTTATTGTGCCGTCAACACATTGGAAAGTAAACATGACTATGTGAATAAAGTTTCCTAGATTTATCAGACACAGGGTTTTACTGATATGATAATCTTTAACAAGAGTTTACTTGTATTTGGAGAAATACTATGTTCTTTCCAGAACATTGGTTAAAGTAAAGCTCAGGTTGGATGCATGGAGTATGCATCGGAAGGGACCGATATTCAACTTTGACTTAGATTTAATTAAACTTACCGTAAAATCTATTCAAGTCAATATCGCCTAGTTGATCCTAGATCAAATGATCTTAATCCTGTTATGATTAGGCTCAATCTTGAAAGGCTATTCGTGTTCCTTGAATTGTTAGTTAAGCCTACTTTTAAGTCAGGGTGATACGTACTTTTTGGGAACACGGTAGTGCAATTGAGTGGGAGTGCTATCATAAACATGGAATCTATAGCTTCTATCTGGCGAATAGTAAGCAAAGGATGATCACCTTCGAGCTTGACCAAACGAAAATAAATGGTGGAGATCTCATTTCACATAAGCTGAAATATCATTTATACGGGGTCAAGTGTTTTAAGGATAAAATACATAGTAGGGTGTTACGGTAATTTAATCCCTTTACTGTGTAGATCATTCATATAGAGGATAATTGATCAAATTAGGATTATAACAATGGATAACTAATGATGTGTCTATATGGTGGAACATATAGAGCATTCTATATACTGAGAGTGCAATTCTAAGTTCTATGCGTGGATTCAACGAAGAATTAATAAGTTAGTGAATTTTAGTGCTAAATTCTTGATCTACTTATTGGAAGCTCGGTTATATAGACCCATGGTCCCCCCACTAGTTGAGATAATATTGCTTGTAAGACTCATGTAATTGGTTTTGATTAATCAATTATAATTCTCAAATTAGACTATGTCTATTTGTGAATTTTTCACTAAGTAAGGGCGAAATTGTAAAGAAAGAGTTTATAGGGGCATATTTGTTAATTATGATACTTTGTATGGTTCAATTAATAAATATGATAAATGACAATATTATTTAATAATTATTTATAGTTATTAAATAGTTAGAATTGGCATTTAAATGGTTGAATTAGGAAATTGGCATTTTTGAGAAAATCAGATACAAAAGGTGTTAAAATTGCAAAATTGCAAAAAGCAAGGCCCAATCCACTAAGTGTATGGCCGGCCACCTTTGTGTGTATTTTAAGTTGATTTTTTCATTATTTTAATGCCATATAATTCAAATCTAACCCTAGTGGAATGCTATAAATAGATAGTGAAGGCTTCAGGAAAATTACACTTTTCTTCAGACTTCTGAATCAGAAAAAAACTGAGCCTCTCTCTCTCCCTATCTTTAGCTGCCACTTCTTCTCTCTCTTTTTCATTGAAATTTCGAAATCCTTAGTGTATGAGTAGTGCCCACACACATCAAGTGATACCTCAATCATAGTGAGGAAGATCGTGAAGAAAGACATTCAGCAAAAGGAGTTTCAGCATCAAAGATTCAGAGAAAGAGATCCAGGTTCAGATATTGATAATGCTCTGCTACAGAAAGGAATCAAGGGCTAGATATCTGAACGGAAGGAGTCATATTATTCCGCTGCACCCAATGTAAGGTTTCCTAAACTTTATATGTGTTTAATTTATCGTTTTAGAAAGTTCTTATTTAGGATGTTAATAAACATACTTGTGAGTAGATCTAAGATCCTGGTAAAATAATTTTCAACAACTGGCCTCAGAGCCATGGTAATTGATTTACTTGCAAGAAATTTGGACTTTAAAACGATTGTTTGTATGATTTTTGGATGGTATCATGTTGTATTGAGTGTTATTTGATGATTGATTGATGTTTATAAATTTTCGTGAAAAATAATTGCGATTTTGTTTCTGAAATTATTTTTATTGGATAGTATGGAAAAAATTAAGCAAGTTAGCCTTTTACATAACTCAATTTCGATTTTATTTGAAATTAGTTATGAATTTTTGAAGATTTGAAAAAATCGGGGCTGTGCTGAAATTTTCCTGCGATCGCAAATCTGTCTGTACAGTTCACAATTTTTTCGTTTTTCTTCGATTTTTCATGCTTTTTCATGGAATTAACTTCCGATTTTTGGTATAGTTTTGTATTTATACTATTACTATTCCTAATTCAATTCTAATTATCATTTTGAATTAATTTAATATTTTTTTAAATTTAATTCAAGATATTAGTGTAATTTGAATTTGAATAGAATTAGTATCTATCTTCTTGCTTAAAAATCTATCTTATTTTAAAATTTGATTATATCTTATCTTATTGTAAATTTAAAATAAGATATTTATAATCATGTAATTTTTAAATGATATAAGATATTTTGCTAATTTTTTAAATTTTGTTATTTTATTTATTTAAATTACATTTAAAATTTGAAAAAGATATTTATTTATCTTTTCTAATTTTTTATTTAATTTTTATTTATAAAATAACATTTAAAATTTAAAAGTAGTTAGCAAATTTTTGAAATGATATTTAGGTTGGTTGAAACCTAATTTTTCAAAAATTGTAGGTTTAATTTTAAATTTAATTTTTTTTTAAATTTCGAATTTTTCAAATTCTTTTTTAAATTTTCGATTTTTTTTTATTATTTAATTAATTATTTTCGAAATTAAATATTTAATTTAAAATTAAATAAATCCTACATCCAACTATCCAACTAACCTTGTTGCAGGAGTATGTGTTTTAGCTTATGTGTAAGTTTTCAAAACCTATTATTACTTGATTGCAAATAGCCATGGTTACCTTTTGCCAGATCTAATGATCTGATGGCTCCCTTGGTCAAGATAATAATTTGTAACAGGTATATTTACAATCTTCTTTCATCTGTGTATGACCTAGCAACATGATAGGACCCATCCAAAGTGTGCATGTGTGAGCCTAGGTGTTTAATTTGATTATAGATACATATAGGTTGTTGTTGCTAAAATAAATTATCATAGTTCTTGATAGAATTTATTTAGGCCCATTTAGTTATTGGGCTTATTCAATTAATAACAGTTGTTCTTATTAAGGTTAAATTCCTCTCTTTTGGGCCTTGTGTGAGAGTTGGGAGCCATAAAAGTGGGTATAGATCTTAGGTATAGATCTTATTTATCTAAGGAAAAGTCTTAACTATTCCAGAAAAGATAAAGCCATGAAAGAATTTCTTATATCAACAGTGAGAGGTCTTAGATATGCTTTTGTATGCCTTAGACCAGACACCTGCTGTTGAGTGGGAGTAATGAGTAGGTATCAGATTAATCCAGGAGAAGAACATTGGAAGATAATCAAGTAAATCCTAAGATTAAGAAGAGGAACTATATGTTAGTCTATAAGAGTGTGTTTAGAACTCTTAGACTACACCACATCAGATTTCGAAATTTGCCTATGTGCTAGTAAATATTTCTGATAAGATGGTGGTTACTCTGGGGGTGGAATAGTGATTTTGGAGAAGTGTAAAAACCTATCTGAAGTCTCTAGGTCTACCAGAGAGGGACTGAATGTTAAGGTTGCAGGAAAGGTACTTATTCAGTCTAAGGAAAGTTCTATACATTTTTGGCATCATTCCAAATTGCCTTAAACTACTAGTGTTAATTTCCTGATTAACCAAAAGTAGTTGCCAAAGATATAGAATACAGTATCCCAAGAGAGTAGACATATAGAGAGGAATTTCACATTATCAATGATTTTGTGATTAAAGGAAGAGTAATAGTGGAGAAAAGGTTGTGGTTAATTCAACCTTTCAGATCCTATTACGAGGAGTTTACTACTACTACACTTGATTTGTATATCAAGGTGTTGAGATTATTTGAAACACACTTTTTGTTTTATATTAGTGCAAGTGGGAGTTTGTTGGGTTTTATGCCCTAAATAAAACTCATTTCAATATAATCAGATTTACTTATTAATATAGATCAGAAATAACATTTAATGTTGCATGGTTCACATGATTTATTTCATGATTATATGTACATAATGTATAGATTCATCTGAAACCCTTTTCACATACTTGATCCTGTTTATTGTGCCGTCAACACATTGGAAAGTAAACATGACTATGTGAATAAAGTTTCCTAGATTTATCAGACACAGGGTTTTACTGATATGATAATCTACAACAAGAGTTTACTTGTATTTGGAGAAATATTATGTTCTTTCCAGAACATTGGTTAAAGTTAGGGGTGTTCATTGGATGACATCCAATGTTTTTAGGCCTATCCAGATCCGATCCAATCATATATTGGATGTTAGATTTTACCATCCGATCCGATCCAATTAATTTCGTCATCCAATCGATCCAATATCCATTGGATGTTGGATTGGATCGGTTCTATCCATTGGATGTATTTCATATATATTTATTTGTTTAATTTGGGTTTATCTAATATTTTAAACCTAGTATTTTTTGGATTGGATCGTATCCATCCAATATTTTAGATCCAGTATGTATTGGATTGGACTGGATCCATCCAATCCAAGAAAAGAAAAGTAAAACTTTAATGTTAATTTTCATATATACATATAGATTTGACGTATAACAATATAAAATCTAATTATTCATCCAAACTAAATGAAAATACTAATTAGTTCGATTGGATGTTGGATGTATTGGATTTTTAGACACCCCATCCACCATCCGATCCGATCCAATTGGATATTTAAAAATAACATCCAATCCGATCCGATCACAATTGGATATCCAATTTTTGGCGGTCGGTTGTAATTGGATCGGTCGGTTCTCATTGGATTGGATCAATTTATGCACACCCCTAGTTAAAGTAAAGCTCAGGTTGGATGCATGGAGTATGCATCGGAAGGGACCGATATTCAACTTTGACTTAGATTTAATTAAACTTACCGTAAAATCTATTCAAGTCAATATCGCCTAGTTGATCCTAGATCAAATGATCTTAATCCTGTTATGATTAGGCTCAATCTTGAAAGGCTATTCGTGTTCCTTGAATTGTTAGTTAAGCCTACTTTTAAGTCAGGGTGATACGTACTTTTTGGGAACACGATAGTGCAATTGAGTGGGAGTGCTATCATAAACATGGAATCTATAGATTCTATCTGGCGAATAGTAAGCAAAGGATGATCACCTTCGAGCTTGACCAAACGAAAATAAATGGTGGAGATCTCATTTCACATAAGCTGAAATATCATTTATACGGGGTCAAGTGTTTTAAGGATAAAATACATAGTAGGGTGTTACAGTAATTTAATCCCTTTACTGTGTAGATCATTCATATAGAGGATAATTGATCAAATTAGGATTATAACAATGGATAACTAATGATGTGTCTATATGGTGGAACATATAGAGCATTCTATATACTGAGAGTGCAATTCTAAGTTCTATGCGTGGATTCAACGAAGAATTAATAAGTTAGTGAATTTTAGTGCTAAATTCTTGATCTACTTATTGGAAGCTCGGTTATATAGACCCATGGTCCCCCCACTAGTTGAGATAATATTGCTTGTAAGACTCATGTAATTGGTTTTGATTAATCAATTATAATTCTCAAATTAGACTATGTCTATTTGTGAATTTTTCACTAAGTAAGGGCGAAATTGTAAAGAAAGAGTTTATAGGGGCATATTTGTTAATTATGATACTTTGTATGGTTCAATTAATAAATATGATAAATGACAATATTATTTAATAATTATTTATAGTTATTAAATAGTTAGAATCAACATTTAAATGGTTGAATTAGGAAATTGGCATTTTTGAGAAAATCAGATACAAAAGGTGTTAAAATTGCAAAATTGCAAAAAGCAAGGCCCAATCCACTAAGTGTATGGCCGGCCACCTTTGTGTGTATTTTAAGTTGATTTTTTCATTATTTTAATGCCATATAATTCAAATCTAACCCTAGTGGAATGCTATAAATAGATAGTGAAGGCTTCAGGAAAATTACACTTTTCTTCAGACTTCTGAATCAGAAAAAAACTGAGTCTCTCTCTCTCCCTATCTTTAGCTGCCACTTCTTCTCTCTCTTGTTCATCGAAATTTCGAAATCCTTAGTGTATGAGTAGTGCCCACACACATCAAGTGATACCTCAATCATAGTGAGGAAGATCGTGAAGAAAGACATTCAGCAAAAGGAGTTTCAGCATCAAAGATTCAGAGAAAGAGATCCAGGTTCAGATATTGATAATGCTCTGCTACAGAAAGGAATCAAGGGCTAGATATCTGAACGGAAGGAGTCATATTATTCCGCTGCACCCAATGTAAGGTTTCCTAAACTTTATATGTGTTTAATTTATCGTTTTAGAAAGTTCTTATTTAGGATGTTAATAAACATACTTGCGAGTAGATCTAAGATCCTGGTAAAATAATTTCCAACACCCCTAACCGCTGGAAAGAGGCCCCCTCCGGACATCTGTCAAACAGGGAACCCTAGAAGGATTTCCTGGACAAGAGTCGGGTGCAATAAATTCACAGAAGACGACATTGCGCACCAAAGAAAAAGAAAGGGCAGAAAATCGAAAGAGAGCAATCTTTCTTATGCCTTAAACGACCAGTATACGAAGAACGTATTGTGTTTTGCAAAAAATAGTAACAAATACGTGACAAGAGTAATCCTAACACCAGAAATGGTGAATCTAGACCTGTTACGTGAAAAATCTAAAAGATTGCATTCCCAGAAACTTCAAATACAAAACCCAGAAAAAACGAGCAGATAAGTAAAAGCATGCCATGTACATTAACAGTAAAGCAAGGGGTGCAAGAAACTTACAGTGAAGTGTTGAGACTGGGGGTTCTGCTGTAGATCAAACAAAGATAAGAAGGATTGACAGTAGTGAACGAAGATGGACTGGGAAAATTGCAAAGTGTTCAACAGTGTTTTCTTGGTCTGAGAATCTTTCTCTCTGGAAAACTTGAGCAAAGTTGGAAAGAAATGGGGAGTAACCGAAATGAAGGAAAGGTGGTGGCTTTTATAGGCAAAACTGCATGAGGAACAGGCACTATCATCTACCAATCGAACGGTCGGGGAAACACACGATTCGAATTCTCAAAGATCAACGGATCAGATTGATTTGTAATTAAGGCGGTGGAAACGTTTGAGTGTCCGTCTGACACCATTAATGCGCCGTATCAATCAATAGGCGTGAAACGAATCGACCTCTGCAAAAAGTGAATCGCTGCATTAAAGGCCATCATTAAATGCACCCTCACGCGCGCAAAGCTCGTGCCAGAAAACCAAGGAGTCAACCGGAAGCACTTGAGCAAGCCTTGTTTTATTTTTCAAATAAACAAGGCTTGGGGGGTAAATGTTGCCCCTGATTTTTGCCCAATATACGTGGACCAACCAGACAAGGACACGTGGATCAAGCAACTTATAATCCAAGTTATTTGATAAGTCTTTATGCAATGAAGCAGGATCCGGGACACGTCTCCCGGAGAAGGCATATGGAACCCCATATGCTCCCGGAAGCCCAAGTAACGTTAAGGCATCTCCGCGGGGTGTCAGGTTTCTCCTGAGCAATCAAGTCGCATTTAATGCCGCATGGGAGGAAGCATGTTGGGACTGATACACGCAATAAAGTCTGATGGCACAACCTCCAACCAGCAGCTACAAAGTAATGATCATTTAAGTCTATCGACGGCTACACTGTGAAGAGTCACATCAGTCAAAAGACAATAAGGACATTCCACATAAAAGCCATACAGCACCTAGGGATTTGACCATGCATAACTCACGGTATATTCATTGGGAATGCCCAACTTTATGGACACTTACAAATACACTTGTACAATAGTTCTGGGGATCACCCCACCAAAAACACTATAAATACCCCCTCAAAGCTCATTAAATGGGATCGAGAATCTTGGGCTGCATAAGAGCAAGAAGAGTAAATACTCACCAAGAACATTCTCTGTATTTATAAGAGTGAAACACTCACCAAATACATTCTCTGTATTAAATACATCTATAAATAAGATAGACTCGTGGACTAAGGCTCATTAACGCCCCAACCACGTAAAAATCCTTCTCTAATTTTCTTACAGCTCTAGAATCTTATAATATTTTATTGGTTGCCGAAAACCTCGGTCAACAGTTTTTGTTCCACAAATCTTAAATTGTTAAAGCCCACATTAAAACATACTAAAAGTATATAAAATTTCACTTGAAAAAAAAATAATAAATAAAGTAAATTCTAAATTTCAAAATCTATGAGAAAGAAAGTGATCATAAAAGAAAAAGATTATTTGAAAATGAAAATTTGAACGAAATTTAAAACTCTAATTTGGTGTATTATTCCAAAATTGATAATAATTAAAATTGTTTATAGAACACTGTATTTCAACATAAAATTAAAAGCAACTTCATTTGCTTACATTTTCTTTCCTTACATATTTTTGTGAACCAACAATTAATTTATTTAATATATGAACAACTTACACAAATATATGTTCTGCACCATTCTATTTCTTTCCTCTCTAGCTCCTTTTGTAACCAAACAATTATAACATCAAATAGTGCACGCACCTAAGAAGAGCCATAGATAAGCTGCACACATACACAATAGTTAACATCACAATATGATAATAATAAACTAAAAAATAAAAGACAGAAAAAAAGACACTATTAAATTCTAAAAAAATTAAAAAAAAAAAATACAGCTCATATTCTTTCTAAAAGTGTGTGATTATAGTTTTGTAACATTTGTAATATCACTTTTAGCGTAGATAGAGCATTTGCTTTAGAGTTTATAATTAACATCTCCTTATATGATACAATTTTTTTTTTTTTTGAGAAACCCCTATATGATAGGATTTGAAGATGATTGATATATATAAATATATATATATATTTTTTCTGTTGGCATAAGGATATATAAATTAAGTAGAGTATTGAAGAGTCTCAAATGTGGGATGATAATGAAGAGTCTCATATCTCTAACAATATATGAAATTAGTTATAGTAATTGAGTGTATATAACTTACATGAAATGAACGTAATTAAATACACCATATAAATAATATATTAGTAATTAAGCTAATAGGTTACCTATGGTTACCTATGAACATAATAAATAATATTGTCATTAAAATTTTTAAGTTACTTCATAAATGATGCCACATTACCTTATAGATAGAAAATTAAAGGAGAAGAAGCACTTCATAAATGATGCCACATCACCTTGAAACTAACAAAAATCTTTTAGCGTAGATAAAGCCTTTGCTTTAGAGTTTATAATTAACATCTCCCTATATGATAGGATTTATTTTTTTTTTTATGAGAAACCCCTATATGATAGGATTTGAAGATGATTGATATATATAAATTTATATATATATATATTTTTTTTGTTGGCATAAGGATATATAAATTAAGTGGAGTATTGAAGAGTCTCAAATGTGGGATGATAATGAAGAGTCTCATATCTCTAACAATATATGAAATTAGTTATAGTAATTGAGTGTATATAACTTACATGAAATGAACGTAATTAAATACACCATATAAATAATATATTAGTAATAGGTTACCTATGAACATAATAAATAATATTGTCATTACAAATTTTTAAGTAAATAATATTGTCATTACAAATTATTATTAAAATTACTTATTAAAATTATTATTATTTATAGATAGAAAATTAAAGGAGAAGAAGCACTTCATAAATGATGCCACATCACCTTGAAACTAACAAAAATTTAAAAAAATATGAAAAAATTAGAGAGCAAAGAATTGAAATGAAAACTCATAGAAGATGCCACATCACCATCCCTAACAATAGAATTATATAAATATATCACATTTGTAATATCACTTTTAGCTTAGATAGAGCATTTGCTTTAGAGTTTATAATTAACATCTCCCTATATGATACAATTTTTTTTTTTTTTGAGAAACCCCTATATGATAGGATTTGAAGATGATTGATATATATAAATATATATTTATATATATATATTTTTCTGTTGGCATAAGGATATATAAATTAAGTGGAGTATTGAAGAGTCTCAAATGTGGGATGATAATAAAGAGTCTCATATCTCTAACAATATATGAAATTAGTTATAGCAATTAAGTGTATATAACTTACATAAAATGAACGTAATTAAATACACCATATAAATAATATATTAGTAATTAAGCTAATAGGTTACCTATGAACATAATAAATAATATTGTCATTACAAATTTTTAAGTTCCTTATTAAAATTATTATTATTTATAGATAGAAAATTAAAGGAGAAGAAGCACTTCATAAATGATGCCACATCACCTTGAAACTAACAAAAATTTAAAAAAATATGAAAAAATTAAAGAGCAAAGAATTAAAAAGAAAACTCATAGAAGATGCCACATCACCATCCCTAACAATAGAGTTATATAAATCTATAGATTGATAGATAGATATTGATACTCTTTTCTTTAAAAAAAAAAAAAAGTGAGGAAGGAAGTAGGGGTGTTCATTGGATCACATCCAATGGATTTGGACCCATCCAATCCAATCCAATTATTTATTGGATATTGGATTTTTCCATCCGATCCAATCCAATTGAATTGAGTCATTCGATCCGATCCGATCCAATGGATGTATTGGATTGGATCGGTTCCATCCATTAGATGTTTTAACTGGTTTTTTATTAGATTGGATTGGATCCATCCAATGGATCCCATGGATGAATCCAATCCATTTTAACCACTATTTAGACTAATTTCATTAAAAAAAAATATATATGAAAAAACATAATTTAAAACCTAATAATCTAACATAGATAATAAAATAATATATAAAATAATTAAATATATAAAATTATAAATATTAAATATGATTGGATGGACATTGGATGATATTGGATTGGATTGGATCGGTTATCTATTGGATCGGATGTCTCATCCAACATCCGATCCGATCCAATTGGATTTTTAAAATTTGCATCCGATCCAATCCAATTATGATTGGATATCCAAATCTATTGCATCGGTTGGGATTGGATCGGTCGGTTGGAATTGAATTGGATGACTTTTTGCACACCCCTAGAAGGAAGGGAAAGTTTCGGTGCGGTTAGTTTTTTATTTTTTTGACTAGAAACGGTGCGTTTTAGTTGAGATTCGTAAAACCCCGAAATGTGGCAGAAAGCTATATCGGCAGCGTCGTGGGGGTGCTTGAGCTTACCTGTTCTAAAACCCTACTTCCTCTGCAACACCACCATTGTTAGAGCATCACCCAAACCCCAAATTACCATGAAAAATCTCGACGAATCGGACGTCGGCGTATTCTGCTACATCTCCAACCTCCCTGGCTTTCGCGGTGTTCTTAAACAAAGGTCAAATGCAGTACTTGAATCTGATATTGTTATTTCTCTGGGAAAATATAGAAACGTTGAATGTTATTGAATTTGTATCCAAAAAAGGAAGACAGACTTTAAGAGAATTTGGTAAATTTAGAATTAGCATTGTGCTGTGTCTTAAGTAAATTGGTAGCTTCATCAAATTAACATTACTGTCATGTAATGCATTGTATAAAATTCCATCTGAAAAAAAAAAATGAAGACAATGGAGGGAGTCATTAATATATAATTATTTGTATTGACTCGTTTGTGATGGTATAATTGGTGGTGTGTGTAGGTATTCTGACTTTATTGTGAATGAAGTAGATACTGATGGAAATGTCGTCCATTTGACCACTATGGAGGCACCTCCAGAGGAAGTAAAGTTTATTCTTCCCTAAACTATGCATTCCATTTACTTTACAAATGTACATAATTTTCATGATGGCAACCTTTTTTTTTTAAAAAAATAAACCATTCAGATTGCTGAGGAAATTAGAACAGAAACAGAAGCAAATGATGCAGCTAGCAAAAATTATACTTCTGAATTTGAATCTTTTAGAAGTCTTGCTGGTGATTCGGATGCTGAGAGCTTTGAAGCTTTTATGGGTCAAATCAATTCTAGTGATGGTAAAGAGAGTGTTTCACCTATTGTTCTTTCGCCCGATTCTGATAAACTTCATCGAACGGTTAGTTCTGATTTCAATATCTGTATATTTGTATCTTTATGAGATTTTACAGTGCAGACATCACAATTCTGTATGAGTGATTTGTTGAGCTGTATTGAGTTTGCAGTTTGAATCTTAATAGACATCAAACATGGTATTTTTAAAACAAGGAGAAACAAACTTGTTATAACTAAATATTGAGCAGCCTGGTGAGAGGACTTCTCCTGAATTTAGATAAGTTGTAAATGTAGAATAGAGGGTATATACCATTAGAGTAATGATCAGGATTCGGGCACTTAAAAATTGCTCAAAATATAAATACAATGGTGTTGCATATTTTCCATCATTAGTTGGGACACCATTAAATTCAGGAGTGGTTATGAAATATGCCATGTCATTGAATGTAAATTTTTAGTGTAAAATGCTGTCTCTACTTTAGCAATCTAGCATATCTTACCATTATGAGAACTCGGAGGTTGAGAGTCAAATTAAACTCACTTTGATATTTGCTCTGGTTTGGTTTTGCTTTCAGCTTCATTAAGTTGGATTCTGGGTCTTATGAAGATTTTCATTGGTTAAAACTTGTTTTGTTTTAGTCTCAAGCTAGACCTAGTGAATTTTGATTTTTCTTGGTTGAAATATTTTTGTAAATTGGTTGAATCTGTTTTAACTATTTCAGGCCATGCACAATTTTTTTAAGAAAAATTTTAAGTTCCTTGTCACTGATACCATTGACGGGCCAGATGTTTCCTCAAAGTGCATTCGTGTGAGATTAGATTCTGGTGGGCACGGGAAGAACTCCAGGAAACGGAAAGATAGAGGTGGTAAACCTTTTGATAGCAGAGGTTCAGATGACTGGCAAGAGAACATTGGCAAATTCCTTAGGTAAAGGATGCATAAATTGTATCTTCTTCATTCAACAGATCAGAAACATATGATTACTTGTTAGCTGTTTTCTTGCATAGTGCTTGATGAATTACACACTTATACATAGTTGACTGTTTTTCTTCCAATTTTTTTTTGGTTCAGGAAGATATGGGAATATGGAAAGATGTTATTTAAAGACACTTACATAATAAATTTGTAATATAACTATACTCATCCATTGGTCTTATTGAACCATTTATTTAGATGTTGGATGTACTTAACATAAGCACTCATAAGTTACAGTATCAGATACAATATCCCTAGTATCCTGGAATTTACATTTACATCTGGTTAGGATTCAGTACTAGCTTATTATTAGTCTTTCGCTGCCTCACACGCATGCATATACATGAAAGCTCAGCTGAACTGCTTAAGCTGTTTTTGAGCCTCGATTGAAAGGTTATTTTCATTCTTCATAATCAGGTTTCATATCTGCAAGGAAAACAAGGATTCACAGGAGGCATTAGGAGTAATAGCAAAGATGCTTGGCATCCAGGTACTTTTTTCTGTGTCTTCATCTTCTTTTACGATCTTACCATTTTTTATTCTTATTTCTTTTATATACTTATAAATAAAACACATTTACGGGGACTTGAACCCTGAACCATAAAAAGCAGTGGATCACAAATGTGGGCAGCTGTTTTTGAAGTGCTACTTATGTCCATCAGTGTTCATTTTAATATCGTTATATTGTCACCTGATGTACCCCTGCACAATAGAACAGCAGAAAATATTCAAAGCAACCAGAAATGAAGAAGAAAAAATGGGTCTGAGTTAAAGAAGAAACTTTTCAGTACATAAGCAAGCAGGTATTCGAGAGACCTGTATTCTATAGATGCAAGTACAGAACACTGAATTTCTGCATAACTCACTCTCGCTCCCTGACCTACTTATATTCTTTTTGCATAACTTACTCTGAATCTGAAATACAGAGATGCCCATAATGATTCATTACAAACCTGCCTAAACTACTCCTGAGCAGCAACCTGCCCTTTCCTCTTAGCATAGGTGAACCGAATCAAGGGTCTAATACCAAGAACTATATGTTGGTTCCTGCAAGTGGGAATGAGATGTTAATAGGTTTCTTTTGTTCTTGGTTGAAATGTTCATTGTTCTATAGAGAATAGTCTACTCATTTTAAAATTCAAACATTGCTTATAGGACAGATATGTCAAACTTCTCAAATATACTGGTTAACTAAGTAATATCTTGTCTGCAGCCAAGGTCATTTGGGTTTGCTGGGACAAAGGATAAGCGTGCTGTGTCGACTCAAAGGGTGATGTTCTAACTTGCAGTTATTCTGTTGATAAGATAATGATTCTGTGGATACATTGATATTGCTGAGTTATGGTAAAAGTATAACATTTTACATTTATATGCCAAGTGCACGTGTATCTTAAAATAAATTTCTTCACAATCAGTGAAAATTACCAAAGGACAACTGATAAGTTGAAGAAATATAACTCTTTGAATAGATAAAGATGAAAAATGATGCTTAAAATGGATGGTTTATTTTTCAATTCAGGTTACTGTTTTCAAGCAGCGTGCTAAGAAATTAGCTGCTCTCAATGATAGGTTGATTGGTATTAAAGTGGGTGATTTCTGGTAAGATAAATGAATTCTAAGTTGTTTTCTTCTGTTCATGCTTAGTTTGTATATTTGCATGTCTAAATTCTAATAAACTGGATTGTTCCCAGCTATGTCAAGGAAGGACTTGTCCTTGGCCAACTCTGGGGTAACAGATTTACAGTCACATTGAGGTGAGGGTCTCTCTGAGATCTTATTATTATTATTGTTATTGTTATTGTTTAGATGCTCTTAAAATCCACTTAAATTTCTCCAGTATGTACTCATTGCACTGACATATTTTTCAGAGGAGTTGTTGCAGATTGTGAAGAGACCATCAGAGCTGCTGCAAGTGCCTTAGGAAGACAGGGCTTTATTAATTACTTTGGTCTACAAGTTCTCTCTCTCTCTCTCTCTCTCTCTCTCTCTCTCTCTCTCTCTCTCTCTCTCTCTCTCTCTCTCTCTCTCTCTCTCTCCTGTTTGTATCTGTGTATCTTTGAGGCTTCTCGTCTCAGCTCATTTTCTTTTCTTTTCTCTTTAATGAATATGCTGCTTAGAAGATGTGTGTTTTTATTAATTTATTACCATGATAAGACGACTTTGGACATCAAAGTATTATTCTCACCAATTTCGTGTGCAAGTCTAGCTAGTAAGTTAATCAATGCACTGTAAACTAACTGACATGAATTTGAATAATTTCAGCGCTTCGGAAGTGGTTCTGTGCCAACTTATCTTATTGGGTCTAAGCTACTCAGGGGAGAGTGGGAAGCAGCTGTAAACATGATTCTTGATCCAAGAGAAGGAGATATCCTCTTCTAGTTTCTTCATTTAACTCTGGCTAAATAATATTTTTCTTTTAAATCTTCTAGGATTTCCAAGCTGCTTTAGGAAATTCTTGTTTTTGAAAAACTTTTATGTGTTGTCTTCATCTTGACATTTAATTACAAAGAAATACAATTGCGATGGCACGTCAATACTATAAGGAAACTAATGACATCGATGGGACTCTGAGACAGTTACCTCGATACCTGGTTGCTGAGAGGGCAGTAGTAAGTTTTTCAGCAATATTTTCTGCATTTTTAATTTCATTTTATAAAACTTGGCGAATGTTTAGAGCTCCCATAAGTTCTAAAGAGTAAAGACACACACATTCCTTCCTTTCTCATACAGTTGCAGTGTTTGAAAAAATGTCCTGGGAACCACCTGCAGGCTCTGAAAGCAATACCGAGAACTTTGAGAATGATGTAAGTTGCTCTTTTGTTCTCTCTCCCTCTCCCTTTTTACTTCGTAGATTTTTTTTGGGAGATTTTGCTGGGCATTAAGTTGACTTGACCTAAGAGAGAATATTTGTGGTCCTCAGAAATGGTAGTCGAATGCAATTTTAAACTGGAAAATTGATCATATTATTATCACTGTGTTATTTAGGTATGTCCATAGTTACCAAAGCTATTTGTGGAATCACGCAGCTAGTACAAGGGTGCAAAAACATGGTAATTCTTATATTTGTTTTTTCTATCTCAGAAGACATTATCTGGGTATTTAGGTGCTTGTTGTAGCCTGTGTGTAACTATCTCACTATTCTTCATCGTGTTGCAGGAACTGACCATGTTGTGGTGGGAGACTTAGTATATTGTAAAGAACATGATATTGAGAAGGCGAAAGAAATTGGTAATGCTGAGTGTGAAGAAGAAGACCCTAATGATACACTTGAAGCTCACGAACTAGATGAAATCTCTGACACTGTTCTTCCCGAAGAAAAGAAAAATCCTGTAAAGGTTTGTGCCCTTTGTTTGCTGTAAGCTTTTTTGTGCTGCTTATTTACCAGATTGCCTCTAATTCAATTTGTTGTAAGGCTCTGATTGACGATTAATTGTATTTGTTATTTTGGCGGTTATTGAAATTAAATTGCCGAAGGTGATTGCCTATGTAAAAACTTGAGAAGTATGATTGTTTTTCTTTTCTCAGGCTGTTACTGCAGAAGATATCCTTAATGGAAATTATACCATTGATGATGTTGTTCTTCCATTACCTGGGTATAAAATTATCAGCCTGCATCTCGCTCATATTTTTGTGTATATGTTATGGTTCTTTCCTGATCTGTTGTTTCAATGCTTTTGGTAGTTCAAGAGTAATTTTTCCAACAAATGACATTGCCCAAGTTTATCATGATCTGGCAATGAAGGTGATTTTATATCTTTCTAATTTTGTTGTTGGTTTATAATCTATCTTTGCTTACTCCAAGTTCCTGGGTTAATATTGTTTTGGCTAAAAAAGAAAGGGGAGTCTTCTAATTTTTGGTTTTACTATCAAATTCAGGACACAATCAGTTTAACAGAGAGTGTACACAATGTCAAGTACGTTTACAGTTTACTTGATCACTTCACTACCACCTTTTTTCTTCTTTCTTAACCCCTGCTATCAAACTTGCCTTCATTTTCTTCTAATAAAAGGTTTCCATCATAATTCAGAGAATTCTCAATTACTAGTATGACTGGTAGTTACAGGCGTGTTTTTCAAAAACCAGTCGATTACGAATGGTATGCTTCTAATTTTTACACTTTCTTTTCCCCTTTTGTCTTTGGCTTTTTGAAGTCATTTCTTGTGGGGTATATAACTGCTGCTTTCGTTTGTTATCATAGGGAATTACTGAAATACACCGATGGCAACATACCTCTAGCAGAAACAGATTTAGACGTTGTTGCTAAATCTAAACGCTCAAAACCTGTGGAAGAGCTTGGAGTCAATGAAAGCAAAGGGATAAATGAATTTGATTGCTCAGAAAGATTGAACCCCTCTGAGAATGACATAAAACTTCAAGCAGACGACAAAGAGGTGGGTGGCAAGAGAGAAGTTGGAATGCTAATTGAACCTAAATTCCAAGACGCCCAAACAGCTCTCAAGCTTAGTTTTACTCTCCCGGCGTCTTGTTATGCAACAATGGCCATCAGAGAGCTTCTGAAGACATCAACTTCCGTATGTTTTCACTCTACAAAGAATTCCATTATTTCATTATGTTTTTAATGATAAATTTCTGCAACCCAAATGGTTGAATTCAAGTTTACTACGCCATCAGTCCAAAGCATCTGGTGATAAACTTGCATACTATCAATCGTTTTGTGCTTATTTTGCTTGGCAAATGTAATGATCATATCAATCTTCTAAAGTTATCTGTATTATTACTAATTATTATTTTGGATTGTGTACAGGTCGCTTTCCATAAAACGTTAAACTAGGGAGCGCGTTAGAAGTTTCATGGCATTCCTTGACAGGGGAAATGACCCCCCTAGGGGCCCATGTCACAGTTTTGAGTACCATATTTTACAAATTCCACCTTTGTAAGGAGAGAGGTATTAGCTTTAAATTTGTATTTCGATACAATTTGTAAAATTTCACCTTTACAAAGGTTGTATTCTTTTCCTTAACAATATGATCCTTTCAAGTCATCTATGATCACCTTTTAGTATGACACGATTACCAATCTTCCTTTAAGCAGTTTTCAATTTTATTTATTGAATTGAAATATGTAATACAGATATTAAACTACAATGGCTTGACACCTCATGTCAGGCACCCCTTAGCAATCTATTTAAATATGTTTCCAACCTAACAACAAAGTTAAACAAAAGCATCAATCCCAGATCATATCTTCCATATCAGATAAAATCCAACACAAAGATAAATGAATAATGAGAACACCAGTACATTACTCACAAGACAACTCTACCCAACAAGATCTAAAATCTAAAATGGCCAACCCCCAAATCAAATTGATTAAGATCGGTCAGCTAACCACAAGTGGCTGACCCCAAAATTGGTCACTTGTTCACCCCCAAATCAACTTGACTTGACAACCTGTCTTGTATCTACGCTAGGCCAGTTTTTGTAAGACTCGTCATCACGTTGAGATTACAGAGTAAATTTCTTTTCTTTTTTTATTTTTTGCTGAAAAAGGAGTACAGCATCTACGCTTTTATACATGTATAATTTCTTACAAAAAAAAAACTAATTAGTGAGTGACCTAATAGTCATTTTTACAAGTCCCTTTCTGCATTTACATAACAGAAACACGACAATATTTGTCAGTTTTCTTTCCATAAGTGAGCATTTTTGTAGTCTTAGTTGAGAAATCATGACAGAAACTAAACATACTCTCACCCAAATATAAGAATTTAATAAACCTTTTTCTTTTCCATTGAAAGGATACTCTCTTACAGCTAAATACCTCAGAACCAAATTTCATAGCCAGTATCATATCAGCCTCACAAAATGAAAAATCGACAAATTTGAGCACAAACCATTGAACACTAAACTATTAAATTTATACCCAATGCAATGGATTAACCTGTAAGAAAAAAAAAACAACTAAAACAACCCATAAGCCCATTTTCCCCAAGAAGTTTTCCCACCATCCAAACACATTCTAATTTCTAACTTTATAAACTTTCACTATATCGGAACGTATCTCTTGACAGCCTGCTTCCCCGCAACTGCAGCCGCCGCCGCAATCCCTCCGATGGCACCAGCAATGGCCGCCGACCTCGGTCCCGCCGCCGCTTTATAAAGCGCACCAGTCCCAAGTCCAGCCACAACAGTATTCAACAAATCATCTTGACCTCTTAATTGAATTACCCCACTTTCCAAACCGGCGAAGATCAATCCAAGAATGCCAAGAGTGTTTCCGTACCTCCGTCCGAGTGAGCCGCCCGAATTAAGAACACGGTTAACGCGGAGCTTGAGCGTATCGCCTGCCTCAGCTGCCTTGAGACCTTCTATGGATCCCTTGGCGCCGCCGATGATCGCACCGGACAAGTAACCACAACCGGTGTAGTATTGAAGGTTCTCACCCCATGATCGATGAGGCTTTGAGGCTTCTTCGATAAAGAGGTGTTCTGGTGCGGTTGGAAGATTGTAGAGGTTCTGCATCGGGACATGGAGATCATGGTACGGGTTGTAAAGCCGGCCCTTTCGCTCATCGTTGTTCGAACTAGATAAATCCGCCATTGGAATCGAGCAAGGTCAACAAGAGAGAGAAAGAGATGGAGAGGGTTTTAGAGAGAAATTTCTGGGTTAAAGAAAACCCTAGCAAAATTGACGTTGGCGGAACTAACAGGGTTTTGGGCTTAGCTGACTTGGCATCTTTGAGCTTAAAAATAAATTAATTAATTAATTAATAACTTATTTATTATTTTCACGGAATAACGATCAGTAAGAACAAAAAGGAAAAAAAGAAAAATGAGTGCTAATTATAATTTTTTATTATAATCTTTTAGTTAATTTTTATGTACGTTTAAAAAATTTTAAATGTATTTTTAGCATTGTAAATTATTCGAATTTTTTTAAAAATTTACAGGAATGATGTTGTAAGCATAACGAACACCTCCGTAAAAAAATAATTGAAAAAAAATATTCCGACATATATTTTCGAGCGTAGAGATTGATTAAAAAATTGTAACAGGAGGTTCACAGTAACACTCCTAAAAAAATGAAGAAAAAAAAGGTTCAGCGACTGAGCACGGAAGCTTCGGCACTAGAAACTCCGAAGCCCAAACTCATCATTGGGTAATTATTATGGGCTAACATATGACTCTATACGCGTTCGTGAAGCAACTTGGGCCCAAATGGTGTAATGCATTTATTATACTTTAATGATTTATACCTCATTATTATGAAAATGTTTTTACCATTTTTTATATAATATATGTTGTAATTTTTTGTTCTCAAAGTAGTAGAGGGTGTAGTTTAATCATAAATTTTATATATTTTTATTTATTTATGAGTAAGTAATATTTGATTCCAAAATTCACGAGTAAAATATTAATTTTTATGTCTCACCAATTTTTTTTTTTTTAAAAAAAGTTGTATTTTCTTTTTACTCGCGTTATGATAATAGTGTACTCTTATTAGTTATAATTATTTTAAAAAATATGAGGACTAAACATATACATCATATTTTGTCATTTTGTGTATAAACTATGCACTCTTTAACAATTGTGTGCATCTGTTTACAAAAAAATAAAAAATAAATAAAAAAAGAAACATTTTTGTACATATTTTGTGTATAAAGTTAAAGAAAAAAGGTATTTACAAGACAATTTAGAAAGTAAGAAATGCTTGTTACTATTATTGTTTATTAGAAAGCAACTTAGGCACATGCAAACATGTTCAATCAAAATAGAAATTAAAAAATTTGGGCATACTAATTAAAACGGAGTTTAATAACAAATCAATGAGTAAAGTCAATATTATGAAAATCAATTGAAACAATAATGTATTTGCTTTCTTCAAATGATAATAAAAATGAATGAAGGCTCCTCCATATTGCCCTATAATTTTTGCATACACATCTTGTCAATGTGGTTGGGAAAGGATAACAACGACCAAGGAAGAATTGAACTTTTTACAATGTTCCCTTGTATTCATTACAAGTTGTGACCAGTCTCTTTCAACAACTCATACCAAAATAGTGAATAATGTGGTATTGTGTTATAGAGCATTAAATATCATGCCCGCCAAAGGCCCATATACATCTTACTTTGACAACCTTTTTTTTTTTTTCTTTTGGAGCCATACTCATAGGGAAAGAGAGTTTAGGATATAATGTGTTTGATATATTAGTTCAAATTACTATGGTGGGATATTTATGATGTTCAAATTAAGAGGAGAGTTTTTTCTTAAGCTATAATAAGAGGGCAGCACATGTGGGTCAGTATGGGCCCAAAATTGAATTAAAGCCCAACTTGGACACTTTTGTGTAAGACCCAAACATACAAAGCTAAAGTGAGCTTTGAGTATTTCCATGTAAGTTAGGTTTGTCCATATCCCATTTAGTGTTCTTGTTCCGTTACTTGCAACATATTCATGATAACAATTGAATACAAAACTTCAATATGCATATTAATACAAATTGAAGCATACCATGTGTGAAATTATACCATATTATATGGTACAGCAAGTTCATTTACAAATTAAAAGGGTTAGTTAGATGGAAATACAAACTCATTCTACAAAATAAATCAAAAGACAAGAATACCCTTTTGTTTCCCACTTTTGGAATTAATACACACACACACTACACCATTCCATTCCATTCCATTAAAAATGAAAATTAATAGTGATACATATGATTAATGATGATATGAAAAACCCCCAAGTGGAAAGGGAAGGTGGGTTTGAATTAAAAAGTGTCCCCAAATGAAGAGGATGTATGGAGGTTTATGGTGTGGTGTTTCCCATGTGATATAAACCCTTCCTTAAATTAATTGGTCCCAGTCTCTGCATGTTTTCACGTGTCCTGCCATCCCCTTGCCGTTAATTACACCATCATGAGCAACAGCTACTGCATAGGATTCTAAACGATCCCAAATGGTACAAAATATTGGACAAAATAATATTGAATTTTTTTTGTATCAGTTTCCAGCCCACATTGCCTTCCCCATTCCCCACTCTCACCCCCTAGCGCGTCTTCACAACGCTCTCCCCAATCATATAACTGACTAGCTAGCTAGTACTTACTTAGTAGCTTAGCTATTATAGCTTTACCTAGCTAGGCTTTTGTCATAACTTGCTGCTGCAGCCTTAAAATTAAGATTACTGGGTAATTTTAAAATGGATTTTGATGAGCAATTTAGAACATTAATCACTTTTATTTTATTTATTTTTTCAGTGTGCAAATGAGAGAGGAGATATCATATCAGTCTAAAGAAGCTTTTATTAGTTAGAGAGGGTACTGACTTCACTTTCTTCTTAAAGGGAGTGGTACTGCCCTGGTCATTTCTCTTGCATGATAGGACAAAACTCCTTAATTGATATATATGAGAGAGAAAGAGAGATTGATATATTTTTTGGAGTGATGTGTGAGTGTTGCAATGTTTTCCAAATTTAATTTACAGTGAGAGAGAGAGAGAGCTAAACCAAAAGGGTAGAGAGAAAAGGGTAAAGGAAAAAAAAAAAAAGCAAAAAAGAGAGAGAGAGAAAAAAAAAAGATCATTAGAGAGTAGTAAACTCTTATCTATCTACACACAAAATTCCTACAAAGATGTTCAATGGTGGAGTACCAGACCAGTTGCACCAATTCATAGCCTCTTCAAGACCCAATTCAGTAGCAGCACTACTCCCTCTCTCCACCACCACAACCACTAATACCACCACCACTACTACTACTCCCTTCTCTTCTTCTAATTCTTCCATTGATCATATCATTCATGCCAATTACACCACTACTATTACCCCTAACCATGCCCATGAATCTCATCATCATCATCATAATCCTTTTCATCATCATCAACTCCTTCCTCCTCTTCACCACTCCAACAACTTCTTACACCCCATGTTGCACCATGTGCAACACCCCAAGCTTATTAACCACCATCTTCATAAACAAATTGATGAACAAGCCACCGCCTCCGCTGCCTCGGGACCGAACAACTTGGTCTCCCATGTTGATTTGGAGATGATGCAAACCCATACACCAATCCCAGAATTAATACCAACCGTTGATCATCATCATCATCATCATCAACTTCATCTGCAGCAGCCCTGGAGTGAAGATGAAGTTCTGGCACTGTTGGGGATCAGATCTACTATGGAGAATTGGTTCCCGGATTTCACTTGGGAACATGTATCAAGGTATGTGATACTACATATATACATATATGTGTGTGTGTCCAACTGTTTTTTTTGTTTCCTTTTGTTTGGAATTATCTAGAAATTTTTATAGTGTAAAAAGAAAAAGGAAAATTAATTGTATACAAGAGTGACAGAATTTCATTAGAAAATTAAGAACAACAAAAATACAAACTAAAAAATTGTTATATATATGTATGTAGTTAATTAGGGTTTTAATTAATGATGTTTTGCATATGTTTTGTGTTATTATGTGAGTGGACACAGAAAGCTAGCAGAGCTTGGATTTAAAAGGAGTGCAGAGAAGTGTAAAGAGAAATTCGAAGAGGAAAGTCAGTACTTCACCACCACAAATCATAACAGTAACTGTAGCAAAAGCTATAGTAGGTTGTGTAATCAGCTGAGTGAGCTAGAAGAGCTCTACCATGGCCAAAATAACCAAGGTGGTCATCATCAGAATCACAATCATCAGAATCAGAATCATCACAATGGTACTACAGCTGGGGATGAAAAGGACCATCAAAGTGTGGAGGAAAATCCAAGTGATGAATTAGAAGTGATGAAAAGAAATGGGAATAATCGACAAGGTTTGGAATTGGAAGAATTGGAAATATCAGACTCGACAAGAAACGAAACAGTACTACTGCTTGGTGGGAATTCGAAGGAGTACTACTCTGATGAGATGACTGAAAAAGTTGTAGTATCAGCTGTTGGAGGAGTGGAGATATCAAAAAGTGGCATTAATAATAATAATGAAAACAACAACAATAAGAAGAAGAAGAAGAAGAGAAAGAGGTCATCATCACTACAACAACATGATGATGATGGTGATGGGGATGATGATGGTGATAATGATGATGATGATGATGATGGTGATGATGAGAAGAACCATAGTAGTAACAAGATGATGAAGTTTGATATGTTCAAGGGTTTTTGTGAGGAGATTGTGAAGAAGATGATGGCTCAACAAGAGGAGATGCATAACAAGCTTCTAGAAGATATGGTTAAGAGGGACGAAGAGAAAGTTGCTATTGAAGAAGCTTGGAAGAAGCAAGAGATGGATAGAATGAACAAGGAGCTTGAGATTATGGCTCATGAACAAGCCCTTGCTGGTGATAGACAAGCCTCAATCATTGACTTCTTGAACAAGGTCACCCAACTCACCAAATTAGACAATAATAATATTAGTAATAACAACAACAAAGATAATGTAGTTTCTCTCACTTCTTCTTCTTCTTCTTCTTTAAATATTCCTCCTCCTCCTCCTTCAAATCCAAATCCAACAATAACCCACCTTGAAAAAAACCAAACCAATCATCATCATCCTCATTATGATGATAAAAAACCTAGTAGTAGTAGTAGTAATAAGGATATTGTAGTAGTACTCTCATCATCAACAGCTACTACTCCTACTAATAAGCCAGTTGCCACGTCATCAGCCATCAAAACAGTCCAAAACCCTATTTCCATAAATGACAAAGAAGACTTGGGAAAGAGGTGGCCGAGAGATGAAGTCTTGGCCTTGATTAACCTAAGGTGCAATCTCTACAGTACTGTCACTACTGCTACAGCTACAGGAGAATCATCATCAACATCAGATCATCACCATCATCATCATCATCATAATCATAAAGCTCCTCTTTGGGAGAGAATCTCACAAGGGATGTTGGAGTTGGGATACAAAAGAAGTGCCAAGAGGTGTAAAGAAAAGTGGGAGAACATTAACAAGTACTTCAGAAAAACCAAAGATGTTAACAAGAAGAGGTCAGTTGACTCTAGGACTTGCCCTTATTTTCACCAGTTAAGCTCTTTGTATAACAAAGGAAGTAGTAGTACTACTAGTACGACACTTGTTTCAACGTCGTTTCAACAAGCCCAGAATAATAATAACATTAATGATAATAATAATCATGATCATCGTCAGGATGATCATATTATTATTACAATGAATAATAACGGCGACCACCATTCTCCAATTACTACTACTACTACTACTCCAGCTGATCATCATCATCATCATAATCATGGTGAGATGAGTTCATTATCAGATAATAATAATATTATTATTCGTGATGATCACCATCAAGAAGAAGAGGAAGCAGTAGTAGTCGTGGCATCCACGGCTTTTGATTTTGAGTTCTGATCATAATTTTTTTTTTCTTTTGTTGCATATTAATTTTATTTATTTATTTATTTTGTGAGTGATCAGTGTGTGTGCATGTGTGCATTTATTGACAATAATAATATGCGGTACCCTACTACCCCTTCCTTGGTTTTGATCTTAATAAAATTACATAATTACACACATATATATGTAATAGTATGTATATATTTATATATATACCACACTCTAGTACCTACATTACATATAAAACAACATAATGAGAATTTTTTTATTTTATTTGTTAATTTATTAGTTGGGCAGGGATTGATTTTATTATTACTTTATTTTTGTTTTGTAGTGGGCACCGACAATAATTTTGAGAAGGCACGAACATATTTTTCTAAATGAGAGATTTGGTGTCGTCTGAGCATTGTCATTTTTTGTTTTCTGAATTTTACTATTTCAATAAGTTTGGAAAAGACATTCTTCAGAGCTCTCTCGTGCTGATATTTCTATATGGGAACAAAACAAAATTAGTGAAAAGAAATACATGAAGGGAGAGAGAGAGAAAGAGCTGGTGAATTAAGAATCTTTCGTAGGTAACAGTAGTATAAAAGAAATTAAAGGATTAATATATACATATGGATACAAAAAGTTACAATTTTTTTATGTTAACTAAATGTTAAATTAGATTGGGTTGCTGTTCCTTCTTATAAAGTTTTGATTACAAACAAAATGACAGACTGAGGACAGTATATTAATTAGTGTCGTTGTTCTTATTTTCTATATAATTTTACGTGCCCATGTGTATATCCGGACCGGAGAATTAATGTATCTTCATTTTACTTTAAAAAATTCGCATTTTTAAGTTCTTTTTTAATTTTACCATAGCATAGAGTAATTCATGATTTTATTAATTACTTTATTATTTGTTATGGCATGCATATTTTTCAGATTGACAATATATAATGCGTGTATAAGAGATTGATTAAAAATATGATAATTTTTTCTCAAGAAAAAATAAAAAAAGTTAATATGATTATTTAAGAATATCATTTATATATATATTATAGAATCATGTTTGAATATAAATACTACAAAATTAAATTAGATTGGATACATAATTTCTATTGTGTAAACTTTTATTATACGTTTTATTAAATTTTTCTTTTTATTTAATAGATATAAATACAAACATTATATTTATCTAATTATTAAAATTCTTATCATAATTCATAAGGATGATATACCGTTAAGAAACTTGAGATTATAATTTAGTCTATTTCATTCTTAATTTAATTTCACCTTTATACAAAATAATCGATCATATATAAAAATAAATTACAATATAATATTTGTAGTGTTGATGAATAATATAGTCAATCCACTCATCCTTAATTTATTTATCTTTCGTAACTAATAATTTAATATGATCTATCTCCCTTTCAAAAAAAAAAAAATTAATATGATCTATCTATGTACATTACTTTTTTTTTTTTGGAAAATTATTATAAGCATGCATAACTGAGGATAATTATAAACCTGGTCATCCTCAACAAGGTATATTTTCACCCCCAAGAAAAACGTTTCAAGTTCACATCGTTCAAAAACATAAATGGCCAAAAACGAAAAAAGAAATTAAAATAAAATAAATTTGGTTGATTTTTATGAGGTGAAAGTTTCAGAGTTAGGTTATTGGCTTAGAGAATGGTCAAATTGACAAGTGCATGGCATAATACTTACTAGTAGTAGTACTAGTAGAAGAAGTCTCCACCGTAAATAGGGTGAGCCTGGGCCCCACCACACCACATGCCCCTCCTTCCTTTGGCCTCTTTCTCTTCCCTTCTACCTGTCCCCACCTCCACCTGGCTCACTGGGTCCCACTACTGACTCTTGCATTGCAGTGCAGACTAACTCAAATCAACGTCACGTGATGGGGGCCCCTGCCATACCCCAATCCATCGTAGAACACCCTCTCTGTATTAATATACTTATAAATTATAATCGATGATATATTATCATACTATTACTATATAATACATAATACATTTTTATTGAGTGGGCCCACTAAAACACTGCTCTCTGCTCTCCTACACGTGCATGTACGTGATCAACGGTTCAGATTGTATTGCTTAAACTTATTTGAATATCTGAAGGTCAACCATTTAAGTGTGTGTTTTTTGTTTTTTGAAAAATATAAGTCTTATGGGTGAAATACGAAGATTTATTAATATGGTTTTTCACCGGAGAGTCGTTGACTTTAGATACAATTAATTTCACTTCGGATTGATATTGAAGTGTCCATATCTGTTTGTTGTATAGTATTCCGCACTGGAATATTGTTCTTTGTCTTTATGATAAATTACACGCCTCGAAAAGAGTAGTAGATATCAAAGATCAGCCAAAAAAAAAAGTGAGTCATACTAGATAGAGTACGACAGAGTTTTCTTAAAATAAAATATTTTATAAAGGTCTTTTGGGCCCTAGGCCTTCATTATAGAAACTTTATATATTTGAATTGGGCCAAATTGGGCCCAGAAAAGATAGTTTAGGCTCCTTTAATTTGAAGTTGTAGCTAGCTTACACATCTCCCGGAGTTGATTGTACTTTTCTGTTTTAGTTCAAATGGATTGCAGTTTGGTCTAAATATGATGAACATTGCTAACATACTTTTTTTTTTCATCATTTTTTATTTTTTGAAATTTTGTAAAATATTTATTATAAATATAATGTATATTTTTATTTAAAAATTCAATGTCAAAAACGAAAATACTAACTGATAGGTGTAAAAAAGACACCCCACCTATATAACATTTTCCATATGATTTGGATTGGCACCAAAAGTGAAGAAAGTTTACCAAAAAGAAAATAAGACAATGTTTTTCTTTAATTTTACCTCAACACAAGAGTAAAAAGCTTTAATTGTCTTATTTATATGAGCAATAAGAATATAACAATTTTAAATGTTTCTCTCTCTTTGAAAAAGGTCAAACATATCTCCCTCCCTCCTTCCCTCAAAAGGGATTAGCTTTAGTCATCATTTGGGTATATGTTGTTGAACATCATGTACTATTACAAGTGCAATTATGAAAATGTGTGATCAGTGTACTTATTATAAGTAGTTAAACCTAAAACTTAAACACCATAAGGATGACAATAGATATGGCCAAAGCTTATATATATTTAACATCTACATATAAATTGATCTCCACAAAAAGATAAAAATAAAAAAAAAAGACTTGTTTTTGTCTTTTTCTATTTTTTTTTACAATTTTTTTTTATAATATTTATTTTACAATTTTTTTTATAATATTTTATTTTATTTTGTGGTTTTTTTATAAGTTTGTTTTTATTTTATTATTATTTTATTTTTGGTAAATAATTTTTTTTATTTATTATTGGTACTCTTAATGTGCTTAATGCTTTATTGTTAATGTGTTTAATGTCATATTGGTATGGTCTCATTTTTTTTTTGTACTTTTTTAAATTTGTTTTAATTTTATTTTTTTTAAAAAAATAATTTTTTGTACTTGCTATTAGTATTTTTAATGTACTTGGTTTGTAATTTTTTTTTGTCTCTTGTATTTTTTTCATTTGTATGGATGATATTTGTACTATTTACTATTATTTTTGATAACTAATTATTAATTAGTTAGTATTTTTAATATGAATAATTTTTGTACCATTTACTATTTTTCTATCTTTTATGTTTTTTTTTTAGTTTTTTTTTTTAAAAATGATTTTTTTTACTTGTTATTGGTACTCTTCATGTACTTAATGCTATATCGGTGTGGTACCCAATAATTGGTTATTGTCTTTTTTTTTTTATTTTACTTTTTTTTTGAATAATCTTTGTACTATTTTTTGGTAAATAATTTTTGTACTATTATTGCTATGTGACACCTTAAGGTGTTCAATACCATATTGATCTAGTACCCAATAATTAGTTGGCATAATATGTACTTATCTTTAGTAACTTCGATTAGAATTTTAATTTTTTTTACATTTAATCTGCTAATTTAATTAGATATTTTTTTTTATTTAAATACAATTAATAAAAATAAGAAATATGATTAGTCTAACGGAATGAGGCACGTTTTTAACCACCTAATATTTATATATAAATATAAATATGTATGTATATATACATAATATAGTATGTAGATCAATCAAGCATGAAAATTAAACCTTGGAAGTGCAGCAGTAGAAGAGTGACAAAAATTAATTTTACTAACCCACCTGTATTATTGCTACTTTTTTAAGATGTTATTTATTGTTGGTGGGGAAAGTTACACACTAATCCTCAAATAATGCTTTATTCTTCATCTTTGTTTGATCTTGTTGTTGTCGGAGGAATTTTGACAACACCAATTTTATGCAAGTATTCAAAGGCTGCTTGGATACCAAAAAATAGATATGTGAGTACTCACTTAGAATAGCGAGTACTCAAAGAATATAGTGTATAATATATACGAGTACTATAAATAGTGGACACAGAAAAATATAGTGGTTCAGCAAGAGCTTCGGGCTCGGCCTGCCTAATCCACTGTTGAAAAGAGTACTCTGGCTCTATTTCTTTATTCAGATCAGCCCCCTTTGAATGGAGGGGGAAGCCACTACTTATAGTTAGTAGGCATCGGTTACAAATAATGGTCATAATGGGACCGTTACAAAATGATAATAATAATAATAATAGGCTTATTAATCAAATTAATTACAACAGTTATGAAATATGTGTAACGTTTGTCATGAATGCTTGACTATTGACTTCCGTTGATTGGTGTATGTGTTTGCGCCTTTTCCTATTGATACCGTGACTTCATCAAATATGCGAGGTGTGCCTTTCTTAATATAGCGAGGTCTCCTTTAGTTAATATTGTGAGATCCTTTCTTTCGGTACTGCGAGTGCTATAATATTGCGAGCCACCTTCAATACAATGAGTTCTCTATAGACAAGTCCTTCTCGCGGGGAGGGTAAATTTATGCCGATAACACTTGTCTTGCATCTAACCATGGTGAAAGAAAGAGAAAGAAGGAAGAAAAAGAAGAAGAGAAAGATAGGACTGAAAGAATAGCCTCATATTCATTAGAACAGAGATACAATGGTATATATACAAGCTATTACAAAATAGAATTCACAGTTGTATAACAAACTAACAACTAACGACCAATAACTACCATTCTAACTCACTTTAACAAACTAACAAACTAATCTCCTTCACACTCTCCCCAGACTTAGAATTGGTGCATACATCAAGACCAAGTTTGTGACGAGACAAAGCAAATCGAGAACTGGAGATAGCCTTGGTAAAACCATCAGCAATCTGGTCTAAAGCAGGCACATGATTAACACGAACCAATTGCTATGAGATCTTTTCACAAACAAAGTACAAATCTAACTCGATATGCTTTGTTGTAGCATGTAGTACTGGGTTAGCTGTCAATAAAACAATATTAGGGCTGTCACACCATAAAACTGGAAGTCTGGCCAATTGAATTCGGAGTTCTGAAAATAGAGAATGAAGTCGGTAAGTTCTGAAATAGCTTGAGCAACACTGCGATATTTTGCTTTATTACTGGATCGTGAGACTGTGTAACGTTTCAATTCCTGTCGAGTAGTCCCTTCGATATGGGGTCCTCTAGAGATTATAGCTACTCTTCCATTGGGTCTCGGTGGCAAGCCAGGAATCTGCTGATGTTCCCCCAGGGGAGCGACTGGTGCTAACGCTCCAGACGCACCCCCTGGCGCTCCTTGGGGCAAAGGTCCTGCTGCTGGAACCGGGTTGAGATAAGGCAGCCGGTTCTTAATCCACTCGTAGAGATGACCCAATCGAATCAAGTTCTCGATCTCATCTTTAAGGCTTTTGCATTCATTGGTGCTATGTCCAATGTTGTTATGGTACTCACATCTTTTGTTGGGGTCCCTTCGGGAGCTATCTCTGTACAGAGGAGGTGGTCTCCGGTAGTACGTATTTTTCCTAGTGGCAAAATATACACGTGCCTGGGAGTCTGTCAATTCTATGTACTGGGTGTAACGCCCTAAGATTTAGGCACGCTACCCAATATGATTAAGAAACCCTAATCCCCTAAACGGGATTGGTTTTAAAATAAGCGCGGAAATTAAAACTTTAAACGAAAACGGAATGAAAATAAACTTGTAATAATTTTAACCTTACAAACAAAAGTTACATGATTCGGGATCCCAAAAAAAATTATTTTACAAAATATTACAAGTCTTTTCTCCTTAGCCGACCTAAGCGGCAAAAATAGAGTTACAAAAGTTTCAACGCTGGTAGACCCCAACCCGCTTGGTCTAGTGTGGCCCGAACATGTACATACATCGCCCAACTCCTATACTCATGGCTGATCAGAGATAGATTTACCCTTTCCTGCATAGTAGAGCACCCGTGAGCCAAGCCCAGCAAGACAGTAAGATATATCGTTAATCATATATAACTCATCACATAAATAATATTAATGCCATTTCATATTTGTCTGTATGACACAGACCTGCGTGTTACGCTCACACGCCTATTTATGTCTATGTGGCATAGACTTACATGTTACGCTCACACGTCTAATTACAATAAGGCCTTAGAACGGTTCATCTCGGTTCTAGTTACCGAGTCCAACCCGATTATGCCTTGAACACATAACCCTTTACTTCAATATACAGCTATATACATCATGGCATAACAATTACATATTAACAATTCACTTGGGGAATAACCCTAAGCCAATAAACCGCTCACTTTAGAGTAATAACTCTAATCCCGGTTTCTAGTTTCTCATATAAATCACATTCCATATAAGCGCCATTGTGCATATCTCTACGTGCTAACTACTATCTTACCTGATGTCCCACAAATATGGAGATTCCAAATCCCCGGGTGCTCCTGACCAAGTGCCGGTAATCCTAGTCACAATTTCGGGATACACAAGTATAGGGTTAATCTCAAAATCCATTTCCACAAATTAAAAACTGGGCATTTAAATTCCAAATATTCAGATAGAGCTCAGAACGAGCTTTCCAACGATATAAAGAACGTCCCAAACGGAGTCCCGAGTCAAAAGTTATGACCAAAACAAAAACCCGAAAAATATACAATAAGCTGCCAAAAATGGCCGCGGCTACTGGGTTTAAAAACCCAGGAAACCCAGTTTCCAGCCACGAAAATGCATCCAAAAATACCAATTTTCATGCTATATCAACCCACAATCATACCAAACTTTCACCTACCATAAACCAAGTAATTAGAGAGGAATTACACTTAATTCACTCTCCAACAACACCAAAAACCAGCAACTAAAAATCAGCCTTCAACATTGAATTTCAACCCCAAAACTCATCCATTTCAACTCAATTCACAACCAAAACTTAAATCCATTAAATCGATTTTCCAGTAATTAAATCAAAAGCTTAAAACACAATTCATGCATTAAAAATTCAATGGTAAAAACTCCAAAAATTCAGATTAAACATCATAAACTTCAAAGCTCCAACTTAAGCAAAATCACCAAGAACTTCAAGCTCAAGAACTTGAACTTGAACAATTAATTTCAAAGTTCAATAACAGAATAAAAACACAATAAAATTCCTTTTAAATTCTGTCTAAACCTAACCCAACATCAATTCAAAAGATCCAAGTACAAACATGCTCAAATCAACAAGAAAACACTAACATGCATCTCAAGACCATCCCAACCTATTTCATGCTTTTCAACCATAAAATCACAGCAGCAAATTCATTAAATTTCAGCAATAGAAAAACTACCTCAAGCTTCAATGCAATGATCAAGCCATAACTCCTCAAACAATTCTTCAATTTCAAGCTTGAATACCAAGCAAATCACCAATTTTTCAACCAAATACAAAGAGAGATAGAGAGAGAGAGAGGGAAGGGGGCTGTTTTAGGGTTAAGGTAAATGCAGAAATGAATTTCATTTTTTTTTTTTTACAAAGAATGCCTTTAGTTGAAAATAAATCCAAAATACATATTTACCATTTTGCCCCTAGGGCCATTTCTCACATACTCAAACAATCAAGGGCATTGAATTCATTTCATATATAACACATATTTAAATAATTTCAGATTATTCACACATAAATAAAATGCCAATAATTTATCCCAAAATTATATTTCGGCCCTGAACCCGGTTCGGCCCGAAATACCCGATTGTGACTATACCGCGCCAACTTGTCAGAACACACCTGAAAAAAGGACACACCAGATATACTATATAATAATATAGTTCATAAGCACATAAATAAATTAAATTCACAGTTTTACCCTTCTCGGGTCAAAATTACTAAAATGCCCCTAACTCACCAATGGGGTCTTAACATGTCATTTCTCATATTAATTCGCATATAATAAATTATAATATAATATAATTCTACAATAATACTCAATTAACTAGTTAGGGCTTTGCTAATCCATTTCCTTAATTCCAGGGTATTACAATTACCCCCTCCTTATAGAAATTTCGTCCCAAAATTTACCTAAACAACTCTGGATATTTCTGTTGCATATCCGTCTCGAGTTCCCAGGTTGCCTCTTCTACTTTACTGTTCCTCCATAGCACTTTCACCAGTGCAATTGTCTTGTTTCTCAAGACTTTCTCCCTTCTGTCAAGTATTTGCACCGGTTGTTCCTCATATGATAAATCTGGTTGTAGTTCTAATGCTTCATAACTCAGGATATGGGACGAATCTGAGACATATTTTCAAAGCATCGAAACATGGAATACATCATGTACAGCTGCCAGCGTTGGGGGCATAGCCAACCTGTACGCTACTTGCCCTATCCTCTCAAGGATTTCAAAAGGTCCAATGAACCTGGGGCTAAGTTTTCCTTTCTTACCAAAGCGCTTGATGCCTTTCATCGGCGATATTCGGATAAACACCATGTCCCCGATCTGAAAATCAATATCCCGTCGCTTTGGATCAGCATAACTCTTCTGTCTGCTCTGAGCCGCGAGCATTCGCGCTCTAATTTTATCAACTGCCTCACTTGTTCTCTGGACAGCCTCGGGACCCAAGAAATTTCTTTCACCTACCTCATCCCAGTGAATAGGTGATCTACATTTTCTTCCATATAAAAGCTCATAAGAGGCCATCCTGATTGTTGCCTGATAGCTGTTGTTGTACGAGAACTCGATCAGGGGAAGGTACTTTACCCATGATCCTTCAAAGTCAAGCACACATGCCCGTAGCATGTCTTCTAAGATCTGAATAGTCCTCTCGGATTGTCCATCCGTCTGAGGATGAAATGTTGTGCTAAACTTTAACTGAGTTCCCATAGCTCGATGTAGACTCTCCCAAAATCTTGATGTGAATTTCGGATCTCTATCCGAAACAATGGACTTTTGGACACCATGAAGACGAACAATTTCTCTAACATATAACTCAGCATACTGATCAATGGAGAAGTTCGTTCGAACAGGCAAAAAGTGCGCTGACTTTGTAAACCTATCCACTATGACCCATACAGAGTCGAACTGTCCCGTGGTTCTCGGCAAGCCTACCACAAAGTCCATAGCAATGTCTTCCCATTTCCACTCTGGGATATTCAATGGCTGCAGCAACCCTGCAGGCCTCTGATGTTCAGCCTTCACTTGCTGACAGGTAAGACACTTAGCAACAAACTCAGCGATGTCATTCTTCATGCTTGGCCACCAAAACATGGCCTTGAGGTCTTGATACATCTTCGTTGACCCCGGATGAACTGAGTAAGGAGTCGTATGAGACTCAGTCATAATCTCTCTTTTAATATCATCATCCATAGGCACACAAACACGATTCATAAATCGTAACATTCCTGTTTCATCCACTGTAAAGTCACTAGTCTTCCCAGCCAAAACCCTATCTCGGGATTTCATTAACTCTGGATCTTGCAATTGTGCTTCTTTGATTCGCTCTAAAAGAGTAGATTGCAGGGTAATATTAGCCAATTGCCCTACAACCAACTCGATTTTAGCTCGAGTCATCTCATTTGCTAACTGCTGCGAGATTTGATTCATAGTATTTATCTGACTCTGCCCCTTTCTACTCAAGGCATCGGCAACCACGTTGGCCTTACCAGGGTGATAAAGGATCTCACAATCATAATCCTTCACCAATTCTAGCCAGCGTCTTTGTCTCATATTCAGGTCTCTCTGGGTAAAGAAGTATTTCAGACTTTTATGATCAGTGTATATCTCACATTTCTCGCCATATAAGTAATGCTGCCAAATCTTTAGCGCAAATACTACTGTCGGGAGTTCTAAGTCGTGAGTAGGGTACCTCTGCTCGTACTCCTTTAACTGCCGAGAAGCATAAGCTATTACCTTTCCAGCTTGCATAAGAACACAACCGAGACCTTGTCTCGAGGCATCACAATAAACAACAAATTTTTCCTTATATGAAGAAAGAGTTAGCACTGGAGCAGTAATCAAGCGTTGTTTTAACTCTAAAAAACTTTTCTCACACCGATCAGTCTAAACAAACTTCAAATTCTTTCGAGTCAACTCCGTTAAGGGTACAACGATCTTTGAGAAACCCTCAACAAATCGGCGATAATACCCAGCTAAGCTCAAAAAGCTTCTGACCTCAGTAGCCGATTTTGGTATTGGCCAATCCCGAACAGCTTCAATCTTGGCCGGGTCCACCATTATCCCATCTTTATCTACTATGTGCCCCAAGAAAGAGACACGAGATAACCAGAATTCACACTTTTTGAATTTAGCATAGAGCTTGTGGTCTCGTAATCGTTGCAATACAGATCTAAGATGCAACTCATGTTCCTCTTCCGATTCAGAATAAACCAAGATGTCATCAATAAACACGATCACACATCTATTCCTTGAATACCCGATTCATAAGATCCATGAATGCCGCTGGGGCATTGGTGAGTCCAAAAGACATCACTAGAAATTCATAATGTCCATACCGAGTACGGAAAGCAGTTTTCGAGACATCTTCCTCTCGAATTCTCAGCTGATGATAGCCTGAGCGAAGATCGATCTTGGAGAAGACCATCTTCCCTTTCAGTTGATCAAAAAGATCATCAATTCGAGGTAAAGGATATTTGTTCTTGATGGTAAGCTTATTCAACTCTCGGTAATCAATACACATTCGCAGAGACCCGTCTTTCTTCTTCACAAATAATACCGGAGCACCCCAAGGAGAGTAACTCAGAATCCCAGATTCAGTAATTCTTGTAGTTGTATCTTCAATTCTTTTAATTCTGCTGGAGCCATTCGATACGGTGCCTTTGATACTGGTTCCGCTCCCGGAACGAATTCAATTACAAATTCAATCTCCCGGGTAGGTGGCAATCCCGGTAGATCTTCTGGAAAGACGTCAAGAAACTCGCATACCAATCTTGTACTCTCAGGTCCAGATGTCACAGGTTGGCTGGTATCCACTGCAGTAACTATGAATCCCAGACAACCTCTGCTCATCAGGTCCTTATCTTTCAAAAGTGTTATTCTTGGTATGCGTGCCCCCTGAACTTTACCCACAAACACTGTTGGGTTGGCACTATCAGGCTCAAACACCACCATCTTCCGCTTGCAGTCAATCGTTTCCCCATACTTAGACAGAAAATCCATTCCCAGGATTATATCAAAATCAGACAGTTGCAATTCTATTAGATTGGCGGTTAATTCACAACCGTCTATCCAGAAGGACAAGGACCAAATCCACCTAGTGGATACTATAAGGTCTTCCGAAGGTAAAAGGGTACCAAACCCCAAAGCATAAATATCACATGGTTTATCGAAATTTTCAATTACTCTACTTGACACATAAGAGTGGGTAGCTCCCGAATCAAACAATACAGTATAAGAACAACCATTTATAGACAACTGACCTGTCACCAATGACGGACTAGCATCAGCATCAGCCTGAGTCATGGTAAAAAGTCGTCCCGGGTTCTGAATAACATTCTTCTTAGGCTCCTCTTTCTTAGTCTGAGGACAATCTCTGATGAAGTGGCCCACCATGCCACACTACAAACAAGTCTTGGCCCGACATTCACCCTGATGGCGTTTCTTGCATTTTGGACACTCAGGATAAGATCGGAATGAAGATCCGCGGCCCTGGCGGCCACCTCTGTTTCCTCAAAACTTCCTGTTACCCCCTAATGTTCTGGAAGCATCAACCTTTCGTTTGTGATCAGTGTTACCAATGTCGGTCCCTTTACTTATATTACCACTAGCAGCAGGGTTCGATGCCGTGACAACATCCTTTGCAGTCTGCTCCTTTATTACCTGATGCCCAGCCTCCTCAGCAACTAAGGCTAGCTCTACCACTTTCTTGTACAAAGTGTCATGAGTAGTGGTAATCTTCAAGTCCCGACTGATTGTGGCATTCAGTCCTCTCACATATTTCTGTTTCCCGGTGAAATCTGTGGGCACCAGATCACCAGCAAACTTGGACAGCCGATCAAACTCTAGAGTGTATTCGGCCACAGACATCTTCCCCTGAGTTAATTTCACAAAGTCTTCCATGTGTGAAGTCCTCACAACGATGTTATAAAATTTTTCTTCAAACAAACTCTTAAACTCATCCCAAGTCATTACATTGACATCACGAGTTTGTCCCACAATATCCCACCAGACGCGGGCATGATCTTGTAACATGAAAGCTGCACAATTCACTCTCTCTGTTCCCGTCACTCCCATATTATCAAGGATACGGGTGATTGTACTCATCCATTGCTCAGCTTTAATTATGTCAGTACCTCCCAGAAAAGTAGGAGGTTGCAGCTTCACAAACCGCTCAAACACGGAATCTCTATGCGGCATCATAAACCCCTGGTTACCCACCACTGGCACAGGCACTGGTGGTAACACTTGCTCAACTGGGGCAGCCGGTGCCGGTTGCCTTAATCGACGCAACTCTTCCTCTTGACGAAGTATGATACCTCGCATTTCATGGAACATCTACTGCCAGTCAGCAGGAGGATTAGCATTGCCAATCCCCGCATTATCCCCCAGATTCTGCGGAGGTGCAGGCGGTGCCGGTGGATTGGTTTGGTCTACACCATGCTCTACTTGCTCGCCCTGTGGTCTAGATGATTGCGGAGGGTCCATTTTTACAAGTACCCCTGTAACCAACAACCCAGGCGAGTTAAGCACCAATACCACACTTATGCACTTATTACCTTAAACCCTAACTCAACTATTTACTTCATATAATTAAACACTTAACATATAGCATTTTAAGCATGGCATCATATATCACATAAATACTCTAGATGCTTACATAGTGCCTAAAATGGAAAGCGGTAAATAATTGATCAAACAAGCAGTAAAGTATTTACTCTCAACACTTACTGCACCATGAGTCGAGCTTATCTCTGACGATGATTGTACATGTTCGGCCGGTCTACAGGAAGTTTAAAAACCTTGGCGCTCTGATACCAAACTGTAATGCCCTAAGATTTAGGCACGCTACCCAATATGATTTAGAAACCCTAATCCCCTAAACGGGATTGGTTTTAAAATAAGCGCAGAAATTAAAACTTTAAACGAAAACGGAATGAAAATAAACTTGTAATAATTTTAACCTTACAAACAAAAGTTACATGTTTCGGGATCCCAAAAAAAATCATTTTACAAAATATTACAAGTCTTTTCTCCTTAGCCGACCTAAGCGGCAAAAATAGAGTTACAAAAGTTTCAACGCTGGTAGACCCCAACTCGCTTGGTCTAGTGTGGCCCGAACATGTACATACATCGCCCAACTCCTATACTCATGGCTGATCAGAGATAGATTTACCCTTTCCTGCACAGTAGAGCACCCGTGAGCCAAGCCCAGCAAGCCTGTAAGATATATTGTTAATCATATATAACTCATCACATAAATAATAATAATGCCATTTCATATTTGTCTGTATGACACAGACCTGCGTGTTACGCTCACACGCCTATTTATGTCTATGTGGCATAGACCTACATGTTACGCTCACACGTCTAATTACAATAAGGCCTTAGAACAGTTCATCTCGGTTCTAGTTACCGAGTCCAACCCGATTATGCCTTGAACACATAACCCTTTACTTCAATATACAGCTATATACATCATGGCATAACAATTACATATTAACAATTCACTTGGGTAATAACCCTAAGCCAATAAACCGCTCACTTTAGAGTAATAACTCTAATCCCGGTTTCTAGTTTCTCATATAAATCACATTCCATATAAGCGCCATTGCGCTCTCTACGTGCTAACTACTGTCTTACCTGATGTCCCACAAATATGGAGATTCCAAATCCCCGGGTGCTCCTGACCAAGTGCCGGTAATCCTAGTCACAATTCCGGAATACACAAGTATAGGGTTAATCCCAAAATCCATTTCCACAAATTAAAAACTGGGCATTTAAATTCCAAATATTCAGATAGAGCTCGGAACGAGCTTTCCAACGATATAAAGAACGTCCCAAACAGAGTCCCGAGTCAAAAGTTATAACCAAAACAAAAACCGAAAAAATATACAATAAGCTGCCAAAAATGGCCGCGGCTACTGGGTTTAAAAACCCAGGAAACCCAGTTTCCAGCCACGAAAATGCATCCAAAAATACCAATTTTCATGCTATATCAACCCACAATCATACCAAACTTTCACCTAACATAAACCAAGTAATTAGAGAGGAATTACACTTAATTCACTCTCCAACAACACCAAAAACCAGCAACTAAAAATCAGCCTTCAACAATGAATTTCAGTCCCAAAACTCATCCATTTCAACTCAATTCACAACCAAAACTTAAATCCATTAAATAGATTTTCCAGTAATTAAATCAAAAGCTTAAAACACAATTCATGCATTAAAAATTCAATGGTAAAAACCCAAAAAATTCAGATTAAACATCATAAACTTCAAAGCTCCAACTTAAGCAAAATCACCAAGAACGTCAAGCTCAAGAAGTTGAACTTGAACAATTAATTTCAAAGTTCAATAACAGAATAAAAACACAATAAAATTCCTTTTAAATTCTGTCTAAACCTAACCCAACATCAATTCAAAAGATCCAAGTACAAACATGCTCAAATCAACAAGAAAACACTAACATGCATCTCAAGACCATCCCAACCTATTTCATGCTTTTCAACCATAAAATCACAGCAGCAAATTCATTAAATTTCAGCAATAGAAAAACTACCTCAAGCTTCAATGCAATGATCAAGCCACAACTCCTCAAACAATTCTTCAATTTCAAGCTTGAATACCAAGCAAATCACCAATTTTTCAACCAAATACAAAGAGAGATAGATAGAGAGAGAGAGAGAGAGAGAGAGAGAGAGAGAGAGAGAGAGAGAGAGAGAGAGAGAGAGAGAGAGAGAGAGAGAGAGAGAGAGAGAGAGAGAGAGAGAGAGAGAGAGAGAGAGGGAAGGGGGATGTTTTAGGGTTAAGGTAAATGCAGAAATGAATTTCATTTTTTTTTACAAAGAATGCCTTTAGTTGAAAATAAATCCAAAATACATATTTACCATTTTGCCCCTAGGGCCATTTCTCACATACTCAAACAATCAAGGGCATTGAATTCATTTCATATATAACACATATTTAAATAATTTCAGATTATTCACACATAAATAAAATACCAATAATTTATCCCAAAATTATATTTCGGTCCCGAACCCGGTTCGGTCCGAAATACCCGATTGTGACTATACCGCGCCAACTTGTCAGAACACACCTGAAAAAAGGACACACCAGATACACTATATAATAATATAGTTCATAAGCACATAAATAAATTAAATTCACAGTTTTACCCTTCTCGGGTCAAAATTACTAAAATGCCCCTAACTCACCAACGGGGTCTTAACATGTCATTTCTCATATTAATTCGCATATAATAAATTATAATATAATATAATTCTACAATAATACTCAATTAACTAGTTAGGGCTTTGCTAATCCATTTCCTTAATTCCAGGGTATTACACTGGGTGTATTGGGGAGTGTACCCCATTTTCTGACGCTTGTCTTCCGTCCGGGTAATACCTTTTGAGGACCTCTTGCTCCGAGAGCCTTGAGAAGGTCCCGCTAGGCTTGCAGCAGGAGCGGAGTGAGATGGGACTTGTCCACTTATCCCAGAAGGATTCTCGTAATGAGAAGATGTAGGAGCCAATGCCTGATTCTGATCATATCCTGGGGTAGCGGAAAATTATATTCTGCTCATTGGTGGAGTAGCTGTTAGTAGGGTTCCCAGGAGCTGGACTCTGGGCACATACCCTGCTATTCCGGTCGGATAGTATCCCTCGTAAGCCACTATTTGGGCTTCTTCTAAGTTGATGTACTTTTGGACTCTCTTCTGGAAGTCTTGAAGGTTGGAGGCTCCTTCTTGCTGTAATTCGTTCCAAAATGGAGTCCCTGTACGGATTCCTGCTTGAAGAAGTGAAAGCTATTGTCCGTCGTCAACTTTCTTAGTCTTCGAGGCTTTTTCCTTAAACCTCTTTATGAAGTTCTTCAATGTTTCTGTGGGCAGCTGCTTGATGCTAGTCAGGGCGCTGACCTCAAGATTAACCTTTGTCGCGGTGAAAAACTGTCTCCGGAAGCTAACTTGTAGCTTGTTCCAGCAGTCCATTGATCCTGGTCCCAGCTTTTTGAACCATTTCTCTGCGAACCCACTCAATGTTAGTGGGAAGCATAAACATTTGGCGTCGTTGCTGACTCTCATGACCGTCATTACTCGGTTGAACCGTGACAGGTGATCTCTAGGGTCCGAGTTCCCGGTATAAGCTACCATTTCGGGCATCTTAAAATTTTTGGGGAGCTCTGCCTCTAGGATGTTCTTGGCACATGGCTCCCGGTCCTCACAGTCAGAGTCGGAGTCATCGCCTTTTTGTCTCCAGGAGACCCGAGCAATATCTTTACGTAGTATGGCAAGCTCAGCCATGATTCCTTCGTTCAGCGTTCCCATGGAGACCGCTGGCGCATGTCTCTTCTGGTCTAGGTGATCCCAGAGGTCACCATGTTTTCTGTTAATCTGATGCCTCAGATCGACGAGAGGGTATCTTTGGCTCCTTCTTCCTCTCTCTCCGGGTTCCTGGGGCACAGAAACGCTTTTTCGGTCCTCTCGATCTTGTGGGCCAAGACTCCCTTTTTGGAGTTTGCCCCTCTGCGGACCTTTCCCTTTCGGGAAATCTGAGCGGACCTTTCGCGGGTCCTGCGCCTTTTTCTTTTTCCCGGGAGTGGAGATAGGATTTTTCCGCTGGTCCCCTTTAGAGGGATACCGTATAGGGCTAGGTTCCCTGGACTTATGCTTTTGGGTGCTTGGTGAGGACTCTTCTGGTGTTTCTCCAAGTCCTACAGGGATGGCTTTAGAATGTACATGAATCCCTCCCGCCTCCATGGCTTTATGCATGGCAAGCATCACCTCTTACATTTTTTTGTTTTGCTCTTTTTGGGCTGTGATTTCAGCTTCATGATCAGCAACCTTTCATCTCAAGAGCACTAGTTCTGTGTAACTACCTTCGTCATAGGAATCGTACACGTCAAAGTTTCCTTCGTATTCGTCGTCGTGGGTTCCTTCTCCTACCTCAGAGCCCATGTTGACTCTTGAGGCCACTTCCTCATCTTCAGGATCTTGGGCGTCTTGAGGAATATGGGGTTGACGCATGTTGTGAGTCTCCACCATTGTTGTTTTAGCTTATAAGGTTGTTGTCTATTTGCAGACGCTTCCTTCGGCTCTCAATGAAAGCACCAAAATGTTGACCGAGGTTTTCGGCAACCAATTTAATAATATATAAGAAAGTTGTAAGAAGTTTAATGCATGAGATTTTTACGTGGTTGGGGCATTAATGAGCCTTAGTCCACGAGTCTTTTTTATTTATGAGAGTATTTATTACAGAGAATGTTCTTGGTAGTTTTTCTCTCTTTGGTTCCTCTGAAACCCAGAATTCTCGACCCCCGCCTTAATGTGTTTGGGGGGTTTTATTGTGTTTTTGTGGGATGATCCCTAGAACCGAACTACATGTCTTTCTGTATCTTTTCAGTAGGGGCACACATTTCCAATAGACGCAGAATGGGAAATGCATGGTCTACACCCTAGGTATGTTAGGGGTTAGGTGGATATAATCCTTTATCCCTTCTTGACTGATGTGATCCCTCATAAAGTAGCCGTCACTAGGCTTATTAGTCATAGCGCAATAGCTGCAGAAGTGGGGTTACGCCGTCAGACTTAATATTTATGGCAGTTCCAATACACCTTCTCCCATGCGGCATTAAATGCGAGGTGATTGTTCAAATGGGGTCTGGTGCCTCCCGGAGGTGCTTTGCTATAGCTCTGCCCTCTAGGAGTACGTGGACCCCTCATACCTTCTCCGGGAGGTGTTTTCTTACTGATACTCTTGATCTAAAAAGACTTAGTCAAATTATTTGAGAACCACATTCCTAAAATCCACGTGTCCCAGTCGCATTGGTCCACGTATTTTGGGCAAAATTAAGGGCAACAACAACAAATCAAATTGGAGCTAGAAAAATATGGAATAACCAGATGTAGGGCGTTCTATCGTCATGGTCACTGGCGCAATCAACATCACTGAAATCAGTGACTTCAAATTCAGAGATTGGTTGAAATAGCAAACCATGTGATATAGTCCCACTCAAGTATCTCAAAATTCTTTTGACAACATGCGAATGTGTGGTCAATGGATTTACCATGAATTGGCGCACTTTATTCACACTATAAGAGATCTCAGACCGTGTAATTGTGAGATATTGGAGTGCTCCAACAATAGATCGATACAATTATGGATTGTCAACTCAATCTCCATTGTAAGCAGACAGTTTTAATCCACTAGTCATGGTATAGTAAGTATTAATATTATTTGTTATTGAATTACCTGCCTAGGCTATTATAAAGTATGTTGAGAAAAGTAGCATAGTGATGATTGTGATAAGAATATGTGTATGGTATATGCATATTGATATTGATATTGATATCTATCTGAGTTCTAAATGGTTAAAAGATGTGGACTAAATGTGTGATAAGTTATGCAGTAAGGGAAATCGAATAGTTTGATTAGCGAGCTATCTAGGCTCAGGCAAATGGTAAGGAAGAGAATTCTTTATTGCCATAATGCTGGAAACATGTAAATTCTGATATGCAAGATATGATTAGGCAATAAGGGAAAACAGATCCAAGATTTGAAAGAACAATAGGCTCATCTTGTGTTTGTTCTTGTACTACCGACACATCCTGTTGTACCACTAGATGTAGTGGAATATATGAAGCCAACTTACTTGTAAATCAAGGAGCAAAAACTATATGAACCACCTATTATGAGACAAAACAAAAAGGTTCCAGGGTAGTCAGGATAGCGGTGAAGGTGAGAATAAGAAATGGTGACCTTATCCTGAGTGTTCAAGATGCAAAATGGAGTCATTTGGGCTAATGTAGAGCCAAATCTTGTTATTTTGGGGTAGTGGGTCATTTGAAAAGAACATGCCCACAATTAAGAAAGACTGATGTTAAAGAATAAAAGGGTACGGGTCCTGCCCAAGTGCTGGCTAGGACTCAAGGGGACTCAGTTATCGGTCTTTCGACCGACTCAAGTTAGAATTTATAGGCAATTTTATAATTACTATTTTGATTTATATTGGTATTAAACATTGTACTCTCAATTGGGGGACATCAAAAGATCTAAATGGACTGTGTATGTATGTTATTTAGTGGTAGTTCATCTAACAAGGGAGACAGATTAGAAAAAATGACAATATGAGTTAAATTAATGGTATTCCTAAGTGGAATATAGGACATGAGTAGTTAATGGAGGCATCGATCTAATTGATTCAAATAATAAAATATTTTGTTTAGGTGTGATCTAGCCTTAGCAAAGGTAAGACAATTTACGAATATTATCTGGAATTCTAGGTGAATTGAAGGCGACAATTGTGTAGTAATTTTGAGATTAGGTAGGCGTGAGACTACCAATGTTAGCAAGAAGTATCTTGTTTTGGTACCTCACCATGTGAGAACTCCATGGTTGAGTGTCCTTGACTTTGGGTGCTTTTATTTAGGAAGTTTCCCCATGAAGCGTGCAAGTTAGAGCAAAATACGTTGGAAACACTTAGATTGGTCCGTGGAGCCAGTCGTTAGTTCGGGAAGTAGCTAGAGTGATGCACTTGTGTATAAGAGCCATCATTCTGTGGGAGTAAGGACCCAATGGAGGCTTAAAGTGGGGACGTTACCGGGGGTAACGTATAAAAGAACGTCAGGAAGAGTAGTGGTATCACTAAGGTAAAGAAGATTACTTGAATTACCTAAGGTGATACGGTAATGATGGAGAGTACTTCATAATTTACTAGATAGTCAATATGGTATATAAGGAGACCATTGAAATTTTAGGAAAAGATTACTTTATTAAGAAATTATAGAAAGTCATACTCACCCAGAATGGAGAAAAGCTTATGAATTGAGATGCAATTTAATGGACATGTATTTGAGAGATTGGTGAATGTTAGATCACAAAGTAAGTTGTTTACTAAACAACGAATTATATAATTGAGTGTAAAATAAATTTTAGAGTGGTTAACCAAGTATGAAGATAGTGATGATTGCAAGAAAGCAATGGTATGAACCACAGAGTGAAACATTAGTGGTAATGATGGAAAAAGAACACGAGAGTCTTGGATGTTGATGAATTAGCATCATCAATGAGAGACTCACTATAACTGGTATGATAGTTCGTACCAAGGGGTTGTCAATAAAATAAAGAATATACTTGAGGTATATATATTTTTGGATGTGTTTGAAAAGATTATCAAGATTTTTACTAAACACAGAAAAGAAACTTCAGGATCAAGAAATGATCTTTGATTAATTGTTATTAGTTGAGAATTTAAGAAATGGGTATTTCCAGTTTAGTTGTGGGTACTTGGTATGAGCAGTGTTGCCTTGTTGGGTTTTATGCCCTAAATAAAACTCATTTCATATAATCAGATTTACCTATTAATAAAGATCAGAAATAACATTTTATGTTGCATGGTTCACATGATTTATTTCATGATTATATGTGTATATAATGTATGAATTCTTTTTAAGTCCAGAACATATGAGTTGGTTAAAGATTATAGTGTTGTCAGCACAGTGGAATATAATCTTTATTGTATGTTCAAAAGTTGATTCCCTGATTTGTCAGAACACTGGATTTAGACTGACATGGTATAATCAGCGATAGGTATTCTTACACCTTAGAAAAGTGTTATGTCCTTTCCAGGACATTGGCAAAGTTTACCAGTATCGGATGTATGGAGTATACATCGGAAGGGACCGATATTGAACTTTGATTAGATATTTTAAAATTTACCGTAATATCTATTCAATTCAATATCACCTGTTGATCCTAGATCGCATGATCGAAATCCTGATATGATTAGGTTCAATCTCAAGAGTGTTATTCGTGTTCTTTGATTTGTTAGTTAAGCCTAGTTTTGTATCAGGGTGATACGTACATTTTGGGAACACGGTAATGCAATTGAGTGGGAGCGCTAACATAAATATGGAATCTATAGCTTCTATTTGGCAAATAGAAGTAAAGGATGATTTCCTTCGAGCTTAACCAAACGAAGATAAATGGTGGAGATCTCATTTCACTTAGGTGAAATATCATTTATACAGGGTTAAGTGTTTTAAGGATAAAATACATTGTAGGGTGTTACGGTAATTTAATCCCCGTACAGTGTAAATCATCTATATAGAGGATCATTGATCACATTAGGGTTATAACAATGGATAACTAATGACGTGTCTATATCGTGGAACATATAGAGCGTTTCTATATGACTGAGAGTGCAATTCCAAGTTCTAGGTGCGGATTCAATGAGGAATTAATAAGTTAGGGAATTTACTTGGTAAATTCGGTTCGACTTATTGGAAGCTCGGTTATATAGACCCATGGTCCCCATACTAGTTGAGGCCATACTGCTTGTAGGACTCAGTTAATTGATTTTAATTAATCAATTAAAATTCTAAAAGTTAGACTATGTCTACTTTATGAATTTTCACTAAGCAAGGGTGAAATTGTAAAGAAAAGAGATTTTAGGTTTATTTATTGATTAAGAGACTTTATATGTCTAAATTAATAAATATATTAAATGGCAATATTATTTGATAATTATTTCCAAGTTATTAAATAATTAGAATTGGCATTTATAAGGTTAAATTGGAAAATTGGCATTTTTGAGAAAATGGGAATTGAAAATAACAAAATGGGAAAGTTGCAAAGTAAGGCCCAATACCCTTTGTATGGCCGGCCCTATGCATGAGAAATACCATTTGTAGTTTCCATTATTTTAATGCCATACAATTCTAACCTAAACCTAGAGGGTTTTCTATAAATAGAAAGTGTTGGCTTGAGGAAACTAAGACACACATCTTTGATCACTTTGTTTCTCTCAGAAAAAGCCTCACACGCCTCTCTCTCTTTTCTTCTCTCTAAATTTCAAAACTTTGAGTGAATGAGTAGTGCCCACACACATCAAGTGGTATCTCAATCATAGTATGGAAGACTATGGAATTTCTACATCAAAGAAGGAGAAAAGAAGATCCAGGTTCAAATCTTGGGGATGCTCTGCTACAGATTGGAATCAAGGGCTAGAGATCTGAACGGAAGGAGTCATATTATTCCGCTGCACCCACTGTAAGGTTTTCTAACTTTATATGTGTTTATTTTCATTGTTTTAGAATTCATATTAGGTTGTTAATCCAACATACTTGTTAGTAAATCTAGATCCTGGTAAAATAATTTCCAACAACTGGCACCAGAGCCATGGTAATGATTTACTTTCATGTAATATGAATTAAAACGATGATTGCATGTTTCTGTGTTGATTTGGATGGTTTCATGTTGGTTTACGTGTTGTTTGATGAATGTTGATGTTGTACAGTTTCGTTTTCCATGAAAAATATTTTTTCAATTTTTGAAAATATTTTATTTGGATTCCTTGTGAAAAATTAAGCAATTTTGTTTTTTACGGAACTCGATTTCGATAAAAATTGAAAAAGTTACGAATTTTGGAAAATCGGGATTTCGGGTATGCAGGCTGCTCAATCGCACGCGCGTGACACGTCCGAGTGCACCCTGCCAGCGCCCGTAAGCCTCGCCCGTGTCTCCCCTGCATGCGCCGAGGTTACCCGCCCATGCACGCTGTTGACGCCGAGAAACCTCGGCTGGGTGCCTTGTGTCCGCGCGCGTAGGAGGCTGCGTGCAGCCTTCCTGGGCTGTACGTGCAGCCTCCTGGGCAGTTTCCCGAAAATTGCGTTTTTTTGAGGTTTTTTCCCCAAAAATCCAATTTTTTCATGGGATTGTTTCCCAAAATTTATTTTTCCAATTTTAAATATTTCTAAATTGAAATGTTTCCAATTTTAAATATTTTCAATTTGGAATTTTTCCAATTTTAAATATTTCTATTTTGGATTGTTTCCAATTTTTAAATATTTTCTATTATGGTCAGATTTAAAAATTTGTTAACTTCTTTAATATTTATTTATTATTTAATTATAAGATTAGATATTTTGATATTTAAGATATTTTAAATTAAAAGATAACTTTGTCTTTTTATTTAAAATATTATATTAAAATTATCTTATATGGCAAATTAATAATTAATAAATTTGAAATTAACATAGATATAATTACTAAAGCTCTTGACTCGGTTCGTTTTATTTCTCTAAGGAAATCCTTAGGGGTTTGTACTGTTTAATGTTTTTGTTCTTCTTAATCCTTGATATTTGAGTTGTCCTAGAGTTCATAATTTCTTGTCTTTGTCCTAGAAGAAAATCTCAACCTCATAAGAATTACAGTCATTATTTTATTGCTAATGTTGTAATATTATGGTGTCATACAGGTTTATCAGGAAAATTGTTCACTCCTCACAGGAATATTCGGGTTCATCAAACAGTGTTATGTAAGCTACTATTTTCGAATAATGTTGTTTAAAAACTGTGTGTTCAAGCTCCATTGGAAGAATAGAGCTACCTATCTCAATGTGTGAAAGCCATCTCTGAGTAAGTTGGAACTATGTAATTAGGAGTTATGTAGAAGATATGCTACCATTGAAAAGGGCTACCATTGAGGTAGTGTGACAGCGTCTCCTATGGGTACAATTTATCAGAAAAAGTCTTTTTGACAAATTGGGCAATGTTCCCTGCTTACACTTTCACACACTAATGCTTGACATAGTTTGTGGTAAAAAAATTTCTATTCTCGAAAATGGTGTTATAAAGCTATTACATACTGTTTGATTTGCTTTAATATTCTTGGTGACTGAGTCAATTTTTCCTGTGAACCGGTATGACCTCATTCTATTACTTCATTAGCTTGATAAAATAATTTCTGATTATTCTTATGAGTTTGATTTTTTCATCAGGGACAAAGACAAGTGGACATTGTGAATTCTAGTTACAAAAATATCAAGGTTATTTTATTTTTCTGTCTTTTAATCAAAAAAAAAAAAACAACAAAAAAAAGAAAGAAATTTGTGATCGAGTTTGTCAATTGAGCTTTGTTAAAAATTCTTGTTATTTTTTGTTATGTTTCATTATATTCTTAGACACAAATTTTTGCTCTTAAGTTGTAATTGGTGTTTTTTGTGTCTCTGTATGTTCTCTTGTTCATTATTTGCAAATTTTTGGGGGGCATTTTTTGAAAAAATAAAAGAAAAAGGGGGGCATATTTTTTTCTTTCTTTTCGAATTTTTTTTTGAATCCTTGTAAATATTTTTCTTTTATTTTTTCATTGTATGGAAACATGCTTTAATTGTATTTTTTTTAGAATGTTTCATTTATTTGTGGAGATTTGGTCTTTTTGATGTTTATAGGAAACTTGTACTTAAATAATTAATTATTTTTGGTTTCCTTTTTGGTGGCAATTTCGAATTTGGTGGGGTTTTTATTTCTTAGATTTTGTGGGGATATTTGGTTTCCTTTTTCCATTTAAGGAAACATTGACTATTTTTGAAAAACCTTTTTTTGGTTTCCTTTTTTCTCTCCACACGTGAGTCAAAGGTAAGGAAGTTACTTTCCTTTTCAATTATTTTTCTGATTTTGGGTAAGTAATATCAAATGTTATATATGCTCAACTACCCACTCACCCACGATCACCACTCTATCTTATCTTTCTATTTTTTTTTCTTCTCTTAAAGGTCTAATATTGTTCAAAGTGTAAGAGTGTTTGTGTTCTAGGGTTTCAAAGAAAAATGGCCAAAACTAAGAATGCCCAACCGTCCAAGAAGCCCTCTCGTGGCTCTGCCTCTGCTTCTCCGGTCACCCCGCCTGCGCCGCCTGCACCAGCAACCGGAGCTTCTGGTTCGTCTTCTGCTCCGACGAAGTCTGCCAGAAAATCGAATACCCAAGCTCGAAAATCAATGGCAATTTTCTCCTCTCCACTTGTTGGTGCCTCTCCTATTGCTTCTTCAACTCCTGGGTTTGGTGATCATGATGAATCCCATTCATCCGATCACACTTTGTCGAAATCCTCTTCTTCGAATGGTGCTCCTAATGTCGACAAAGCTTTGGTGACCTTGCCCACGGTGAGTTCTCGAACAAGGTCCAAGGTTTCCACTCCTCTAAAGCCTGAAGTGGTTAAACCTAAAATTGCATCCAAAGGGAAAAAGGTGGTTTCTTCATCTTCAAAGGCAAAAAATCTCAAGGAGAATCCCCCTTCGGTCTCTTCCTCAGATTCTGAACCAGAAGAAAGTGAGGAGGATCATGATTCAAAGGGCTTGTCTGATTCAAGTGAAGAATTTGTGCCCAAAGATCAACCTGCTGTTGATGATTCTGGATCCGAGAGTGAAGAACCAGAGACTGATCCTGTCACTACAGAGCCTGTTCCAGTCCCTGCTGCAGTTCCAAAGAAGGACAAAGGAAAAAGGCCCATTGTCTCTCCAAATCCTGTTCTTCCATAGAAAAGAAAGAGGCCCTCTGGTATTTCTCTTGATAACTTCAAGCCCCACTCTCATTATTTTTGTTATAATGATCATGCTAGAGATATGAAATTCTATGAGAATAGGAATTTTATTGTGGAGAAAAATTTTAATGTTATTGCTCATAAGCCTTTTGGAGTGTATAACATGTTGAAAGAAAGACAATGGGTAGATACCTTGATCGGTTTTGATGGGTATGTGGATAGAATTGTGAAGGAATTTTATGCTAACATCACTGATGAGTTTCTCGATGAGGACTCTTTCATGTTTGGCAAAGTTTTTGTCAGAGGACACTGGTATTCCTTTACTGTGAAGGATGTTACTGAGGCTCTCAATTTGCCTATGGGAATTGAGACAACTGATGTGGAGTTTGATCGTCAAAAGGTGTTCGGTTATCTCTCTGGTGATAATGAAATTGAACTCTCCGACACCATGCATATGTCTCAACTCACCTATCAACATGCTGCTCTCATGAGGTTTGCCCTATCCAATTGGTTTCCTTGCTCCAATCCGGTAAATGTTTCAAATGAACTTGCTTTCTTTTTGTATAAAGTTTCAATTGGTGCTAAAATTGATTTGGCTGATATGATTTGGGAGCAAATTGTTTCTCTTCGAAAGGGTAAGAAACCTAGGCTCAATCTCATTTTTCCTCACTTAATCTATAAAATTTTATCTGATCAAGAGGAATTGATTCTTGAGAATTAATCAATTGAGATGCCTGCTGTTGGAACCACTTTCAAAATTCCTGAGAAGCCTCCTCAAGGAAAAGCTGGTCAAAGAAAGGCTCGGTCTGCTTCCCCTGGTCTTACAAATGATCTTGCTGCTGCATCTGCTTCAACTTCTACTCCTACAGAAATGGCAGAATTCAACTTGCGTTTGTGAAGAATGGAGACAAGTCAGGCCTTGCTTCTTAGGAAGATGGACAGCATCATGAAATACTTCCGACCCAATGATGATGAATAAGTGGTTCAATCTTTTATCTTTTTCTTTTTATTAATGTTTATTTGAACTGATGACTTTGTCCATGTTTGTTTTTGTTATCTTTGGCTCCTTGATAGAAAAAAAGGGGGAGTAGTATTATTTTTTTTGGATTCATTGAACTCTTTGTTACAACTCTGGACCCTTGGTTTTAGGAGGAGTAGCTTGTTTGTGGTTTAACACTTTTCCGTTTAAAAAGTTGTGTTCTTCGGTTTGTAAGCTTTTCCGTCCAAAAAAAGTTATTTGTTTTATGTGTTAGAGAGCTTTCATGCAGGGGAGTATTTTCTATACTCTTGTATCTTTAAAAAGCTATTTGCTTTGGTTTCTAACACTTGATGCAGGTTTTCTCATAATAAAATGTTTTGTCAATCAAAGTGCCAAAGGGGGAGATTGTTAATTCCATTTTTGGCATATTTAATTGACAAAAATATTTTATTATTATTTGTATATTTCGGCTGGCATATATTGATATGGTTTCCCTATTTGTGTAAATCTAAACTTGGAAGGAAAGTTGACTAGCTTTCCTATTTATGGAAATTGAGGTAAAAATGGTAAGTTTTGATTACACATTGATTCTTTGCTAACTAGCTGTTATTCTGATCTTGTGTTGAGTTTCCCATTTTCTAAGATCAGGTTTCTTGAAGAGAAAACCGGAGCTAAACTTTCCTTTTCTATAAAAGGAAAGTTGTAGTTACTGCCCACGATTCTGTAGGTACAGAAACGGAAATTCTGGTCGATTGAAGAATTATTTTAGGGAAGTTTCTAGTGGGTTGAGGTCTTGTTCAGACCGAATGTAAGCTGTCTATGAGATGTATATTCATTATAAATACATCTTATAGTAGCTAGGTTTTGTATCTCTTTCACACACTTAGAATTGTATTCATATCTTAAGGAAAGAGTGTCTTTGTTTTGTTAAACTCTTTTATTCACTTTCATATCATAAGAAAAGAGTGTCTTTGTTTTGTAGAGAAGAGTTGTTCTACTCTTACTCTGTTTATTTGTTGTTTGTATTGTCTTGAGTCTGTATTCAAGTCTGCAACAAAGAGGAACATCAGTGCACCTTCGGGAGAAGGGTATTTACAAGCTTTCGGGAGATTGCTTTTGAAGTCTTGCATCGGGAGGATACAAGCACACAACCTTCGGGAGATGGTTGTATAGGCTTTCGGGAGATAGCCTTTAAGTCTTGAATCAGGAGGATTCAAGCACTCTTCAAGGTGATCGAAGGGAGTTCGAGCTCTTGGAGTTTTATCAAGATTCGGTTAGTAGGTGGAATACATCAAGCTTGCGGCATACAATAAGAGGGGGTCTATTTATGCATAAGTCAATTACTTTGTATTTTTGATACCGATCTAATGAATCTTATCTCTGGGCGTGGCCCCGTGGACTAGTAACAATCTGAAAGGATTGTTGAAACCACGTACAAAAATCTTGTGTGTTTTTACTTTTATGCACTGTTTGTTTTTCTGGGTTTCTTTGGAGTTACAGAGTTGCATTCTGTAACTACAGAAAACTGTTTTCAGTACCAGTTTTATTATTCCGCATTTAATTAATCATTTAATTAAATAATCAAACGGGGAATATTAAAATACGGAATTTCATTTGGTATCAGAGCAAGTCACTAAATTCTTAGTGAGATCTTGAGGTTATTCCGTTTAACTTGTTTTGTGTGAGATGTCTTTGTTTGCAGAAGGAAGCTCTATCTCTCGACCTCCTCTGTTAAATGAATCGAATTATACTTATTGGAAGGTCAGGATGAGAGCATTCATCAAATCGCAAGATGAGAAGGCATGGAGAGCTATTCTTACAGGCTGGTCTCAACCTACTGAAAATGATGAAAAAGGTAATACTCAGGTAAAATCTGAACTCAGTTGGACCATTGTAGATGAAAAATTGTCTGGTTATAATAATAAGGCTTTACATGCTATTTTCAATGGTGTTGGTGAAGGCTTTATTAAATTAATCTCATCTTGTGAATCTGCAAAGGAAGCATGGGAAATCCTTCAAATTCAATTTGAAGGTACTGCTGATGTAAAAAGATCACGATTTACCATGTTGCAAACTAGATTTGATGAATTGAGAATGTCAGAAACTGAAACTTTAAATGATTTTTATGAAAGATTATCTGATATTTCTAATGAGTTTTTTGCCTTGGGAGAAAAATTAGATGAATCTGTCTTGGTTCGAAAGATTGTTCGAGTTCTTCCTGACAGGTTTGACACAAAATTGCTTGCAATGGAAGAGGCAAAAGACTTTGGCAAAATGAAGGTTGAGGAACTCATGGGGTCTTTAAGAACTTTTGAGTTGAATCAACAAATCAAGAAAAAGAGTAAGCAAAGTCTCTCAAATGAGAAAATCAAAGGTATTGCTTTCAATGATTCTGAAAATATTGTTTCTGACGATGAAAATGATGATGGAATGGCCTTCTTAGCAAAAAATTTCCAAAGATACATGAAATCTGTGAGAAATAAAATGAACTTTTCAAAGAACTCAAATGGTAACATTTCAAGTAACAATCCCTCTAAATCTTTTTCATCTAACAAAGATATTCGTTGCAGAGAGTGTGAAGGGTATGGTCATATTCAATCTGAATGTGTCAATACCTTAAAGAAAAATAAAAAGGGATTGAATGTTACTTAGAGTGATGATTCTGAAAGTAGTGAAGATGAAAAAGAAAAAGTTGCTCTAACAAGTGTTTTGTCAAGAAATTTGCAGGAAATAGGAAAATTCATGTGCATGAATAATACCTCGATCGATGACAACAAGGAAGAATCTAGATCCGAATCAGATGAGTCAGAAATTGATGAGAATTCTATCGTTGAATCCTACAAGGTAATGTTTGGTAAGTTGATGGAAACATGTGCTGAAAATCGCTCCCTGGTTAAAGATAATAAAGTCTTGTGTAACAACATTAATGAGTTGGAAGATAAACTTAAATGTTGTGAATCTGATCTATCTTTAAAAGAGTCTAAAATTATTTCTTTAACCAAGGAACTTGATAACATTAAAAAGAATGTGAAAATGTTAAATCCAGGTTCCACCATCTTTGAAAAAATCCAAAAATCTGGCCAAACCAATCATGCTGGTCTGGGTTATGTTTCTAATCAACCTAATTCTAATACCACTTTTGTTAAAACTAATAGTTTTGTTTCTAGAAGAACTGTTTCTACCTCGCAGGTTTCTGTCTCTACAGAAAAGCACTCTGCTGTTACAGAAAAGAAACACCACAGTAAGTTTGACAATTCCAAAGGGAATGGAAGACGTTTCATCCCTATTTGCCATTTTTGTGGGAGAAAAGGTCACATTCGACCTAAATGCATCACTATGCAAAACATGTTTAAATCTAATTACCTTGGAAAGAAACATGTTTTACAAAAACAAAAATGGGTTGTCAAAAATAAATGCTTGGTAGGTTCTTCTTGTTTTAAAACTATTGCTACTAACATGTGGTACTTTGGTAGTGGGTGTTCTAGACACATGACAGGTAAAAAAGAATATCTTGAGAACATTAGACCAATGCAGTGTGAAGAAGTTACTTTTGGTAACGGTCTTGTTGGAAAATTCATAGGGATAGGAACTCTCAATTTCGAAGGGCTTCCTAGACTGAAGAATGTCATGTTGGTTGATGGACTAAAAGCTAATCTTCTTAGCATTAGTCAAATCTGTGATCAGGGTTATACTGTGAGCTTTGATAGTAATCATTGTTATGTGTATAATATTCTTGATGAAATTGTCTTGCAAGGGTTCAGATCTAATGATAACTGTTACACCATCACTACCTATGCTACATGTCACTCTGTTATTAACACCACTGATTTATGGCATGAAAAACTTGGTCATATTCATTTTAAAAATCTGAGGAGATTGTCTAATCCAGGAATTGTTCGAGGATTACCTAAATTAGGTAAGGAGTCTTTGGGAAAATGTGGACCATGTCAGCTTGGTAAGCAACTGAAAATTTCTCATAAGAGTGTTTCTGATGTGAATACTTCCAGAGTTCTCGAACTCCTACATATGGACTTAATGGGTCCAATCCAGGTTGAAAGCTTGAATGGTAAGAGGTATATTTTTGTGTGTGTTGATGATTTCTCTTGGTTTTCATGGGTAGAATTTTTTAGAGAAAACATTGATACTTTTGATGTTTTTAAGTACCTTTGCTTGAAATTAAAAGTTCAAAAAGATTGCAACATTGGTAAGATAGTTCGTGGTAAGAGTAATCATGGAAAAGATTTTGAAAATACTGTGTATGCTAAATTCTGTAAATCTTATGGTATTTTTCATAATCTTTCTGCTCCTAAGACACGACAACAAAATGGAGCGATTAAGGATTCCCACCTTCTTGATCATGTTTTAGACGAGGCTTTGTATGGCTTGAAACAAGCACCCCGTGCTTGGTATGAGCGTCTATCTGAATTTTTACACTCTCATGATTATAGAAAAGGAAATGTTATTAAAACACAGTTCATCACACACATTCAATTTGATATTATTTTTTCTTATGTTGATGATCTTGTTTTTGGATCTACTTCTAACTCTGAAGTGCAGGTTTTTGTTTCCCAAATGCAAAAGGAGTTTGAAATGAGCATGGTAGGTGAACTCACTTATTTTCTCGGTCTTCAAATGAAGCAATCAGAGGAGGGAACTTTTGTCGCTCAAAGAAAATATGCAAAGAACTTGGTGAAAAAGTTTGGTCTTGAGAAAGCCAAACATACCAACACTCCCATGAGCACAACTTTGAAATTAAGCAAAGATGAACAAGGAGTAAAGGTAGATCAAACTTTGTATCGAAGTATGATAGGTAGTTTGCTTTATCTTACTGCTAGTCGTCCTGACATTTGTTATAGTGTTGGTGTTTGTGCACGATATCAGGCAAATCCCATGGAATCCCATCTTTCTGCTGTGAAAAGAATCATTCGCTATGTAAATAGCACTATTGATTTTGGAATTTGGTTTTCAAAAGACACTAATTCTAACCTTGTTTGCTTTAGTGATGCTGATTGGGCAGGTAATGCAGATGATAGAAAAAGTACTAGTGGTGGATGTTTCTATCTTGGAAACAATCTGGTTTCATGGCATAGCAAGAAGCAAAACTCAATCTCTCTGTCCACAGCTGAGGCTGAGTATATTGCGGCGGGTAGTTGTTGTACCCAATTGTTATGGATGAAACAAATGATGACAGATTATGGGTTTGATTTGAAAACTTTAACCATCTTTTGTGATAACACTAGTGCTATAAACATTTCTAAGAATCCTGCTCAACACTCTCGCACAAAGCACATAGACATTCGTCATCACTATATTAGAGAGCTTGTGGAAAATAAAATTCTTGTCTTAGAATATGTTGAAACTAGCAAACAAATTGCAGATATTTTTACTAAAGCTCTTGACTCGGTTCGTTTTATTTCTCTAAGGAAATCCTTAGGGGTTTGTACTGTTTAATGTTTTTGTTCTTCTTAATCCTTGATATTTGAGTTGTCCTAGAGTTCATAATTTCTTGTCTTTGTCCTAGAAGAAAATCTCAACCTCATAAGAATTACAGTCATTATTTTATTGCTAATGTTGTAATATTATGGTGTCATACAGGTTTATCAGGAAAATTGTTCACTCCTCACAGGAATATTCGGGTTCATCAAACAGTGTTATGTAAGCTACTATTTTCGAATAATGTTGTTTAAAAACTGTGTGTTCAAGCTCCATTGGAAGAATAGAGCTACCTATCTCAATGTGTGAAAGCCATCTCTAAGTAAGTTGGAACTATGTAATTAGGAGTTATGTAGAAGATATGCTACCATTGAAAAGGGCTACCATTGAGGTAGTGTGACAGCGTCTCCTATGGGTACAATTTATCAGAAAAAGTCTTTTTGACAAATTGGGCAATGTTCCCTGCTTACACTTTCACACACTAATGCTTGACATAGTTTGTGGTAAAAAAATTTCTATTCTCGAAAATGGTGTTATAAAGCTATTACATACTGTTTGATTTGCTTTAATATTCTTGGTGACTGAGTCAATTTTTCCTGTGAACCGGTATGACCTCATTCTATTACTTCATTAGCTTGATAAAATAATTTCTGATTATTCTTATGAGTTTGATTTTTTCATCAGGGACAAAGACAGGTGGACATTGTGAATTCTAGTTACAAAAATATCAAGGTTATTTTATTTTTCTGTCTTTTAATCAAAAAAAAAAACAACAAAAAAAAATTAAAAAAAAAAAGAAATTAGTGATCGAGTTTGTCAATTGAGCTTTGTTAAAAATTCTTGTTATTTTTTGTTATGTTTCATTATATTCTTAGACACAAATTTTTGCTCTTAAGTTGTAATTAGTGTTTTTTGTGTCTCTGTATGTTCTCTTGTTCATTATTTGCAAATTTTTGGGGGGCATTTTTTGAAAAAATAAAAGAAAAAGGGGGGCATATTTTTTTCTTTCTTTTCGAATTTTTTTTCGAATCCTTGTAAATATTTTTCTTTTATTTTTTCATTGTATGGAAACATGCTTTAATTGTATTTTTTTTAGAATGTTTCATTTATTTGTGGAGATTTGGTCTTTTTGATGTTTATAGGAAACTTGTACTTAAATAATTAATTATTTTTGGTTTCCTTTTTGGTGGCAATTTCGAATTTGGTGGGGTTTTTATTTCTTAGATTTTGTGGGGATATTTGGTTTCTTTTTTCCATTTAAGGAAACATTGACTATTTTTGAAAAACCTTTTTTTGGTTTCCTTTTTTCTCTCCACACGTGAGTCAAAGGTAAGGAAGTTACTTTCCTTTTCAATTATTTTTCTGATTTTGGGTAAGTAATATCAAATGTTATATATGCTCAACTACCCACTCACCCACGATCACCACTCTCTCTTATCTTTCTATTTTTTTTCTTCTCTTAAAGGTCTAATATTGTTCAAAGTGTAAGAGTGTTTGTGTTCTAGGGTTTCAAAGAAAAATGGCCAAAACTAAGAATGCCCAACCGTCCAAGAAGCCCTCTCGTGGCTCTGCCTCTGCTTCTCCGGTCACCCCGCCTGCGCCGCCTGCACCAGCAACCGGAGCTTCTGGTTCGTCTTCTGCTCCGACGAAGTCTGCCAGAAAATCGAAGACCCAAGCTCGAAAATCAGTGGCAATTTTCTCCTCTCCACTTGTTGGTGCCTCTCCTATTGCTTCTTCAACTCCTGGGTTTGGTGATCATGATGAATCCCATTCATCCGATCACACTTTGTCGAAATCCTCTTCTTCGAATGGTGCTCCTAATGTCGACAAAGCTTTGGTGACCTTGCCCACGGTGAGTTCTCGAACAAGGTCCAAGGTTTCCACTCCTCTAAAGCCTGAAGTGGTTAAACCTAAAATTGCATCCAAAGGGAAAAAGGTGGTTTCTTCATCTTCAAAGGCAAAAAATCTCAAGGAGAATCCCCCTTCGGTCTCTTCCTCGGATTCTGAACCAGAAGAAAGTGAGGAGGATCATGATTCAAAGGGCTTGTCTGATTCAAGTGAAGAATTTGTGCCCAAAGATCAACCTGCTGTTGATGATTCTGGATCCGAGAGTGAAGAACCAGAGACTGATCCTGTCACTACAGAGCCTGTTCCAGTCCCTGCTGCAGTTCCAAAGAAGGACAAAGAAAAAAGGCCCATTGTCTCTCCAAATCCTGTTCTTCCATAGAAAAGAAAGAGGCCCTCTGGTATTTCTCTTGATAACTTCAAGCCCCACTCTCATTATTTTTGTTATAATGATCATGCTAGAGATATGAAATTCTATGAGAATAGGAATTTTATTGTGGAGAAAAATTTTAATGTTATTGCTCATAAGCCTTTTGGAGTGTATAACATGTTGAAAGAAAGACAATGGGTAGATACCTTGATCGGTTTTGATGGGTATGTGGATAGAATTGTGAAGGAATTTTATGCTAACATCACTGATGAGTTTCTCGATGAGGACTCTTTCATGTTTGGCAAAGTTTTTGTCAGAGGACACTGGTATTCCTTTACTGTGAAGGATGTTACTGAGGCTCTCAATTTGCCTATGGGAATTGAGACAACTGATGTGGAGTTTGATCGTCAAAAGGTGTTCGGTTATCTCTCTAGTGATAATGAAATTGAACTCTCCGACACCATGCATATGTCTCAACTCACCTATCAACATGCTGCTCTCATGAGGTTTGCCCTATCCAATTGGTTTCCTTGCTCCAATCCGGTAAATGTTTCAAATGAACTTGCTTTCTTTTTGTATAAAGTTTCAATTGGTGCTAAAATTGATTTGGCTGATATGATTTGGGAGCAAATTGTTTCTCTTCGAAAGGGTAAGAAACCTAGGCTCAATCTCATTTTTCCTCACTTAATCTATAAAATTTTATCTGATCAAGAGGAATTGATTCTTGAGAATGAATCAATTGAGATGCCTGCTGTTGGAACCACTTTCAAAATTCCTAAGAAGCCTCCTCAAGGAAAAGCTGGTCAAAGAAAGGCTCGGTCTGCTTCCCCTGGTCTTACAAATGATCTTGCTGCTGCATCTGCTTCAACTTCTACTCCTACAGAAATGGCAGAATTCAACTTGCGTTTGGGAAGAATGGAGACAAGTCAGGCCTTGCTTCTTAGGAAGATGGACAACATCATGAAATACTTCCGACCCAATGATGATGAATAAGTGGTTCAATCTTTTATCTTTTTCTTTTTATTAATGTTTATTTGAACTTATGACTTTGTCCATGTTTGTTTTTGTTATCTTTGGCTCCTTGATAGAAAAAAAGGGGGAGTAGTATTAATTTTTTTGGATTCATTGAACTCTTTGTTACAACTCTGGACCCTTGGTTTTAGGAGGAGTAGCTTGTTTGTGGTTTAACACTTTTCCGTTTAAAAAGTTGTGTTCTTCGGTTTGTAAGCTTTTCCGTCCAAAAAAAGTTATTTGTTTTATGTGTTAGAGAGCTTTCATGCAGGGGAGTATTTTCTATACTCTTGTATCTTTAAAAAGCTATTTGCTTTGGTTTCTAACACTTGATGCAGGTTTTCTCATAATAAAATGTTTTGTCAATCAAAGTGCCAAAGGGGGAGATTGTTAATTCCATTTTTGGCATATTTAATTGACAAAAATATTTTATTATTATTTGTATATTTTGGCTGGCATATATTGATATGGTTTCCCTATTTGTGTAAATCTAAACTTGGAAGGAAAGTTGACTAGCTTTCCTATTTATGGAAATTGAGGTAAAAATGGTAAGTTTTGATTACACATTGATTCTTTGCTAACTAGCTGTTATTCTGATCTTGTGTTGAGTTTCCCATTTTCTAAGATCAGGTTTCTTGAAGAGAAAACCGGAGCTAAACTTTCCTTTTCTATAAAAGGAAAGTTGTAGTTACTGCCCACGATTCTGTAGGTACAGAAACGGAAATTCCTGGACTGATTGAAGAATTATTTTAGGGAAGTTTCTAGTGGGTTGAGGTCTTGTTCAGACCAAATGTAAGCTGTCTATGAGATGTATATTCATTATAAATACATCTTATAGTAGCTAGGTTTTGTATCTCTTTCACACACTTAGAATTGTATTCATATCTTAAGGAAAGAGTGTCTTTGTTTTGTTAAACTCTTTTATTCACTTTCATATCATAAGAAAAGAGTGTCTTTGTTTTGTAGAGAAGAGTTGTTCTACTCTTACTCTGTTTATTTGTTGTTTGTATTGTCTTGAGTCTGTATTCAAGTCTGCAACAAAGAGGAACATCAGTGCACCTTCGGGAGAAGGGTATTTACAAGCTTTCGGGAGATTGCTTTTGAAGTCTTGCATCGGGAGGATACAAGCACACAACCTTCTGGAGATGGTTGTATAGGCTTTCGGGAGATAGCCTTTAAGTCTTGAATCGGGAGGATTCAAGCACTCTTCAAGGTGATCGAAGGGAGTTCGAGCTCTTGGAGTTTTATCAAGATTCGGTTAGTAGGTGGAATACATCAAGCTTGCGGCATACAATAAGAGGGGGTCTATTTATGCATAAGTCAATTACTTTGTATTTTTGATACCGATCTAATGAATCTTATCTCTGGGCGTGGCCCCGTGGACTAGTAACAATCTGAAAGGATTATTGAAACCACGTACAAAAATCTTGTGTGTTTTTACTTTTATGCACTGTTTGTTTTTCTGGGTTTCTCTGGAGTTACAGAGTTGCATTCGTAACTACGTAAAGCGTTTTCGATACCGGTTTATTATTCCGCATTTAATTAATCATTTAATTAAATAATCAAACTGGGAATATTAAAATACGGAATTTCATTTGGTATCAGAGCAAGTCACTAAATTCTTAGTGAGATCTTGAGGTTATTCCGTTTAACTTGTTTTGTGTGAGATGTCTTTGTTTGCAGAAGGAAGCTCTATCTCTCGACCTCCTCTGTTAAATGAATCGAATTATACTTATTGGAAGGTCAGGATGAGAGCATTCATTAAATCGCAAGATGAGAAGGCATGGAGAGCTATTCTTACAGGCTGGTCTCAACCTACTGAAAATGATGAAAAAGGTAATACTCAGGTAAAATCTGAACTCAGTTGGACCACTGTAGATGAAAAATTGTCTGGTTATAATAATAAGGCTTTACATGCTATTTTCAATGGTGTTGGTGAAGGCTTTATTAAATTAATCTCATCTTGTGAATCTGCAAAGGAAGCATGGGAAATCCTTCAAATTCAATTTGAAGGTACTGCTGATGTAAAAAGATCACGATTTACCATGTTGCAAACTAGATTTGATGAATTGAGAATGTCAGAAACTGAAACTTTAAATGATTTTTATAAAAGATTATCTGATATTTCTAATGAGTTTTTTGCCTTGGGAGAAAAATTAGATGAATCTGTCTTGGTTCGAAAGATTGTTCGAGTTCTTCCTGACAGGTTTGACACAAAATTGCTTGCAATGGAAGAGGCAAAAGACTTTGGCAAAATGAAGGTTGAGGAACTCATGGGGTCTTTAAGAACCTTTGAGTTGAATCAACAAATCAAGAAAAAGAGTAAGCAAAGTCTCTCAAATGAGAAAATCAAAGGTATTGCTTTCAATGATTCTGAAAATATTGTTTCTGACGATGAAAATGATGATGGAATGGCCTTCTTAGCAAAAAAATTCCAAAGATACATGAAATCTGTTGGAAATAAAATGAACTTTTCAAAGAACTCAAATGGTAACATTTCAAGTAACAATCCCTCTAAATCTTTTTCATCTAACAAAGATATTCGTTGCAGAGAGTGTGAAGGGTATGGTCATATTCATTCTGAATGTGCCAATACCTTAAAGAAAAATAAAAAGGGATTGAATGTTACTTGGAGTGATGATTCTGAAAGTAGTGAAGATGAAAAAGAAAAAGTTGCTCTAACAAGTGTTTTGTCAAGAAATTTGCAGGAAAAAGGAAAATTCATGTGCATGAATAATACCTCGATCGATGACAACAAGGAAGAATCTAGATCCGAATCAGATGAGTCAGAAATTGATGAGAATTCTATCGTTGAATCCTACAAGGTAATGTTTGGTAAGTTGATGGAAACATGTGCTGAAAATCGCTCCCTGGTTAAAGATAATAAAGTCTTGTGTAACAACATTAATGAGTTGGAAGATAAACTTAAATGTTGTGAATCTGATCTATCTTTAAAAGAGTCTAAAATTATTTCTTTAACCAAGGAACTTGATAACATTAAAAAGAATGTGAAAATGTTAAATCCAGGTTCCACCATCTTTGAAAAAATCCAAAAATCTGGTACATTTAATTAAATTGAAAATTTCAACATCTAAGTTGATTTTCATCATGATACTTTAATATTGTTATTTTCATGTTAATTAAAGTTGAAAATTATTTTAAGTTTGGAATCTTATTTCAGAATAACTTAAGTTTGAATAATTTTCAGAATATATTTTATTTTATTTTATTAATCATTTCCCAAAAATTTCGAAATTACATTTCTTTAATGTAGAAATTTCGAATTTTATTTGAAAATAGATTAAAGTTGAAAATTATTTATTTAATTTTGGACCAACTTAAATCAGTGACTTTTTCATTTGATGGTTAATTAAAATAAATGAACTAAAATATATAATAATTAGAAATTTAATTAATTAGTCTATGAAAAGTCTAGATAGTTATTATCTGTTTTGCTTGAAGTATTTTTCTAGTGTATTTAATTAAATAGAAAATTAATATTTGAAATTTTTCTTAGATGCAAAATGGAGTCATTTGGGCTAAAGTAGAGCCAAATCTTGTTATTTTGGGGTAGTGGGTCATTTGAAAAGAACATGCCCACAATTAAGAAAGACTGATGTTAAAGAATAAAAGGGTACGGGTCCTGCCCAAGTGCTGGCTAGGACTCAAGGGGACTCAGTTATCGGTCTTTCGACCGACTCAAGTTAGAATTTATAGGCAATTTTATAATTACTATTTTGATTTATATTGGTATTAAACATTGTACTCTCAATTGGGGGACATCAAAAGATCTAAATGGACTGTGTATGTATGTTATTTAGTGGTAGTTCATCTAACAAGGTAGACAGATTAAAAAAAATGACAATATGAGTTAAATTAATGGTATTCCTAAGTGGAATATAGGACATAAGTAGTTAATGGAGGCATCGATCTAATTGATTCAAATAATAAAATATTTTGTTTAGGTGTGATCTAGCCTTAGCAAAGGTAAGACAATTTACGAATATTATCTGGAATTCTAGGTGAATTGAAGGCGACAATTGTGTAGTAATTTTGAGATTAGGTAGGCGTGAGACTACCAATGTTAGCAAGAAGTATCTTGTTTTGGTACCTCACCATGTGAGAACTCCATGGTTGAGTGTCCTTGACTTTGGGTGATTTTATTTAGGAAATTTCCCCATGAAGCGTGCAAGTTAGAGCAAAATACGTTGGAAACACTTAGATTGGTCCGTGGAGCCAGTCGTCAGTTCAGGAAGTAGCTAGAGTGATGCACTTGTGTATAAGAGCCATCATTCTGTGGGAGTAAGGACCCAATGGAGGCTTGAAGCGGGGACGTTACTGGGGGTAACGTATAAAAGAACGTCAGGAAGAGTAGTGGTATCACTAAGGTAAAGAAGATTACTTGAATTACTTAAGGTGATACGGTAATGATGGAGAGTACTTCATAATTTACTAGATAGTCAATATGGTATATAAGGAGACCATTGAAATTTTAGGAAAAGATTACTTTATTAAGCAATTATAGAAAGTCATACACACCCAGAATGGAGAAAAGCTTATGAATTGAGATGCAATTTAATGGACATGTATTTGAGAGATTGGTGAATGTTAGATCACAAAGTAAGTTGTTTACTAAACAACTAATTATATAATTGAGTGTAAAATAAATTTTAGAGTGGTTAACCAAGTATGAAGATAGTGATGATTGCAAGAAAGCAATGGTATGAACCACAGAGTGAAACATTAGTGGTAATGATGGAAAAAGAACACGAGAGTCTTAGATGTTGATGAATTAGCATCATCAATGAGAGACTCGCTATAATTGGTATGATAGTTCGTACCAAGGGGTTGTCAATAAAATAAAGAATATACTTGAGGTATATATATTTTTGGATGTGTTTGAAAAGATTATCAAGATTTTTACTAAACACAGAAAAGAAACTTCAGGATCAAGAAATGATCTTTGATTAATTGTTATTAGTTGAGAATTTAAGAAATGGGTATTTCCAGTTTAGTTGTGGGTACTTGGTATGAGCAGTGTTGCCTTGTTGGGTTTTATGCCCTAAATAAAACTCATTTCATATAATCAGATTTACTTATTAATAAAGATCAGAAATAACATTTTATGTTGCATGGTTCACATGATTTATTTCATGATTATATGTGTATATAATGTATGAATTCTTTTTAAGTCCAGAACATATGAGTTGGTTAAAGATTATAGTGTTGTCAGCACAGTGGAATATAATCTTTATTGTATGTTCAAAAGTTGATTCCCTGATTTGTCAGAACACTGGATTTAGACTGACATGGTATAATCAGCGATAGGTATTCTTACACCTTGGAAAAGTGTTATGTCCTTTCCAGGACATTGGCAAAGTTTACCAGTATCGGATGTATGGAGTATACATCGGAAGGGACCGATATTGAACTTTGATTAGATATGTTAAAATTTACCGTAATATCTATTCAATTCAATATCACCTGTTGATCCTAGATCGCATGATCTGTTGGAAATTATTTTACCAGGATCTTAGATCTACTCACAAGTATGTTTATTAACATCCTAAATATGAACTTTCTAAAACGATAAATTAAACACATATAAAGTTTAAGAAACCTTACATTGGTTGCAGCGGAATAATATGACTCCTTCCGTTCAGATATCTAGCCCTTGATTCCTTTCTGTAGCAGAGCATTATCAATATCTGAACCTGGATCTCTTTCTCTGAATCTTTGATGCTGAAACCTCCTTCTTGCTGAAAGTCTTTCTTCACGATCTTCCTCACTATGATTGAGGTATCACTTGATGTGTGTGGGCACTACTCATACACTAAGAAATTTCAAAATTTCAATGGAAGAAGAAAGAAGAAGTGGCAGCTAAAGATAGGGAGAGAGAAGGCTTAGTTTTTCTGAATCAGAAAGTGTCAGAAGAAAAGTGTGTTTTTCCTGAAGCCTTCACTATCTATTTATAGCATTCCACTAGGGTTATATTTGAATTATATGGCATTAAAATAATGAAAAAATCAGTTTAAATTTCCTACAAAAGTGGCTGGCCCTACACTTAGTGGATTGGGCCTTGCTTTTTGCAATTTTGCAATTTTAACACCTTTTGTATCTGATTTTCTCAAAAATGCCAATTTCCTAATTCAAACATTTAAATGCCAATTCTAACTATTTAATAACTATAAATAATTATTAAATAATATTGTCATTTATCATATTTATTAATTGAACCATACAAAGTATCATAATTAACAAATATGCCCCTATAAACTCTTTCTTTACAATTTCGCCCTTACTGAGTGAAAATTTCACAAATAGACATAGTCTAATTCGTGAATTATAATTGATTAATCAAAACCAATTACATGAGTCTTACAAGCAATATTATCTCAACTAGTGGGGGGACCATGGGTCTATATAACCGAGCTTCCAATAAGCAGATCAAGAATTTAGCACTAAAATTCACTAACTTATTAATTCTTCGTTGAATCCACGCATAGAACTTAGAATTGCACTCTCAGTATATAGAATGCTCTATATGTTCCACCATATAGACACATCATTAGTTATCCATTGTTATAATCCTAATGTGATCAATGATCCTCTATATGAATGATCTACACTGTAAAGGGATTAAATTACCGTTACACCCTACAATGTATTTATTCCTTAAAACACTTGACCCCGTATAAATGATATTTCAGCTAATGCGAAATGAGTACTCCACCATTTATGTTCGTTTGGTCAAGCTCGAAGGAGATCATCCTTTGCTTACTATTCGCCAGATAGAAGCTATAGATTCCATGTTTATGATAGCGCTCCCACTCAATTGCACTACCGTGTTCCCAAAATGTACGTATCACCCTGACCTAAAAGTAGGCTTAACTAACAAATCAAAGAACACGAATAGCCTTTCAAGATTGAGCCTAATCATAACAGGATTAAGATCATTTGATCTAGGATCAACTAGGCGATATTGACTTGAATAGATTTTACGGTAAGTTTAATTAAATCTAAGTCAAAGTTCAATATCGGTCCCTTCCGATACATACTCCATGCATCCAACCTGAGCTTTACTTTAACCAATGCTCTGGAAAGAACATAGCACTTCTCCAAATGCAAGTAAACTCTGTTGTAGATTATCATATCAGTAAAACCCTATGTCTGATAAATCTAGGAAACTTTATTCACATAGTCATGTTTACTTTCCAATGTGTTGACGGCACAATAAACAGGATCAAGTATGTGAAAAGGGTTTCAGGTGAATTTATACATTATGTACATATAATCATGAAATAAATCATGTGAACCATGCAACATTAAATGTTATTTCTGATCTATATTAATAAGTAAATCTGATTATATTGAAATGAGTTTTATTTAGGGCATAAAACCCAACAAACTCCCACTTGCACTAATATAAAACAAAAAGTGCGTTTCAAATAATCTCAACACCTTGATATACAAATCAAGTGTAGTAGTAGTAAACTCCTCGTAATAGGATCTGAAAGGTTGAATTAACCACAACCTTTTCTCCACCATTACTCTTCCTTAATCACAAAATCATTGATAATGTGAAATTCCTCTCTATATGTCTACTCTCTTGGGATACTGGATTCTATACCTTTGGCAACTACTTTTGGTTAATCAGGAAATTAACACTAGTAGTTTAAGGCAATTTGGAATGTTGCCAAAGATGTATAGAACTTTCCTTAGACTGAATAAGTACCTTTCCTGCAGCTTTAACATTCAGTCCCTCTCTGGTAGACCTAGAGACTTCAGATAGGTTTTTACACTTCTCCAAAATCACTATTCCACCCCCAGAGTAACCACCATCTTATCAGAAAGATTTACTAGCACAAAGGCAAATTTCGAAATCTGATATGGTGTAGTCTAAGAGTTTTAAACACACCCTTATAGACTAACATATAGTTCCTCTTCTTTATCTTAGGATTTACTTGATTGTCTTCCAATGTTCTTCTCCTGGATTAATCTGATACCTACTCATTACTCCCACTCAACAGCAGGTGTCTGGTCTAAGGCATACAAAAGCATATCTAAGACCTCTCACTGTTGATATAAGAAATTCTTTCATGGCTTTATCTTTTCTGGAATAGTTAAGACTTTTCCTTAGATAAATAAAATCTATACCTTAGAAGTTGTGAAGCTTCTATAGATTGCCATTAGAAAGAAAATGCTTCAGCATCTTACTAAAGTAAGTTGCTTGCATTAGAGTAAGTAATTCCCAGGTATACCACAAGCCATAGGTTTAGATAAACTCAAACCTATAATACTAGGAACAGGAAGTTTTGTTAAGTCCATTGAATAGACTTATAAACGAAAATTTCCTTTTATGTCCTTGTAATAGAAAACTTTAGGTTATTCCATGTGAATGGATTAAACCATAGTTCTATTGGCTTTTCTTCTTAGTTTCTTATCTTGACAATCCATTAATTGTTTAAACTCACAATGGATTTTAATCACTAGTGTCTCCCAAGTCATAAGAAGATGAGTTCCTAGAAACTCTCCCACTACGACAAGGCACCGTGAATTATGTCTAAGAAAACTAAATGGTATTGATCTCTTCTGTTGTGACAAGACAACAGAGGCAGTGGGATCATCATATGTTATATAAGATGATAGAACACTTTTGGAATCAAGAATTAAATATCTCCTTTATTTGCTACTTGTTTTTCAGACTTAGTCATTTTCTTAGAAAAGTAGTATTTGTTTGAACAAACACTTTCTTATCTATTGACAATGGGATGGTCCACCCCTAATCACTTAGAATAGCTAAGAAACCATGGTTAACAGTTCTAGCTTTTCTTAAGATTTTGATTAGGTCATCCATGAATCTAGTAATGATTTACATTAAGTATACAACCATTACATCATTCTGAAATTGTATTACCATAGAAGGATTTAGGCAACGACTAGTAACTAATCATCAACATGCAACTCGAAATTTCTGGGGAGGTAAGTTTGGATATAATTCAAAAATCAAATTAATGATCTTTGAACTGCATATCAACTAACTATTTCTCCACCCCTATCAGTTCGCAAGATCTTTAACCACTTACCTTAATGGTTTTAACCATTGCTAGAAATTAATGAAATTTTTCAAACATTTCAAATTTCTTTGCTAAAAGGTATAATCTAGAGTGATCGTTTTAAGAATACAACGAAAAACTCATATCCACCCCTGAATGTACATCCATCTGCGAATGAGATGAACTTTTTCAGTGGATATAGGCATATTAACTCTTTGCAGAGATTGATCTCGTCAAATCCACTATGAACAAGATACAAATGCCATAGATTAAGAAAAATGTGGTTGTGTCGTTTTGATGACTTAGGTATAGTTACATCAAAGAGTTCTTAGAATAGTGCAAGTGGATCCTGGTCACAGAATACCTAACTCATATTCCATACAGTTTGAATCCATTAATAAAAGATGGATATTTAAACACTTGAGAAAGTGTAACTGTATTGTATCTGGAATTAGAAATATAAGAAAATTTCTGTTTGGATTCTAAAATTAAAGTCAAAGACTTAAATTCAACCAAATATAATGAGTAATTCTTTTTTGGACCACCACTACTAATACAAACTCTAAGTCAGATTTGCCCATACAAGTAGGAGATTTTTAAGATTGAGGATTTATATCAATTGGGAATAGAATTTCGGGATTATAATCATATGCGTCATTTAATTTCTTAAGAGAAAATATAGAATGACATGAAATGATTTATAGACCATTCATCCAATGATATGTTATAAAGCTAATTCGAAATGAATAAGCTAAGAGGAATTAGGATAATTTCGTTTAAAATAAGAATCCAACGATGCTTCGATTAGCGAAAGACAAAGTAATCTTATTTATGTAATCTTCTTGTTTCATATTGTAAAAATACTAGTCTAAGGTGTCATCAATTGATGAACAGTTAGATGTCGCATATACAATACTTATCTTTCGAGATCTTACACTATTATGTATGTCTAATGGTGAAAATCCACTAGGGATTTATCTCATTAGATAAACAAACATGTTGGACCAACAATGAAGATTCGAAATTAAACTACAACTTAATAACAGAAAATAACATGGTTCAATATAAATTCATACACAATTCAGAAATTATAAACATATAGCAAGTAGGAATGACTAGTGAAAATACTAAAACATACAATCCTATATAATTTCCAAGGTTTTCAACAAACTGATACAGTGTCCCGGTAGGCGAGAGTCAAAGCATCATTTATTGAATAGAGTTGTCAGCTCATCTAAAATAGAAACCATTCTAGCAACCTTTTATTCGATCAAAATAAGAATCCAACGTTGTCCCGGTAGGCGAGAGTCAAGGTTATTCTCATTTCATGAGCCTCTACCATTGTTTCATGTTTCATAAGTTTATCTCTAAGTAGTCACCGTAGGGGAGAGTCTAATAGAGACGAAAACTTACAAAACACTTATCAAATGAAATCTTACGGTGTTAAATGCGTTCAACGAATAACCATCCATAGGGGGACGAAGTCTAGCGTCTCGAGGTTATATTGAAAACATTTAACTTTTGTAAGACCAACAATGGAGATCGAATATCTTAATAATAATCAAGCTCATTATTTAAAGTGAGTTGTATTTTCTTTGATTCTCTTTATTTAATTTATTTATTTTAAATATATATTTATTTAAAATTTCCAATTTAGAATGAAAAATTCTAAATATAAATTTTAATTTAATATTTATAAATTTTACTTAGATGGATATGAAAATAACATGAATTATTTCCATCTTAGTAATAATTTCCAATAAATATTTAGAAAAATATTCAATTTAAGTTGTTACAAAATTAATATAAATTAATTTACAACTCAAATTTAATTTTCTATAAATATATATTGCATTTCGAAAAATTAAAGTATTTAAGAATACAATTTTCGAAAATGCATGTTAAAATAAAAAATTAATTCTGGAAAAATTATTCTAATTTAATGTTGGCCCAAAATTAATTAATAAAATTAATTTACAACAAAAAATATAATTTTTCCTATTTAATTAAATATATAAGAAAAATTTCAAATATTTAAGTATGATGATGAAAATCAACTTAAATATTAATTTTCTATTTAATTAAATACACTAGAAAAATACTTCAAGCAAAAATATCACCTATCTAGATTTTCCTTTGACTAATTAATTCAATTTCTAATAATATACTTTAATTCAATTTATTTTAAATTAATCAATAAATGAAAAAATCATTGATTTAAGTTGATCCAAGAATTAATTAAAATAATTAATTTACAACTTAATCTATTTTTCAAGATAAAATTCGAAATTCTAGCATTTAAGAAATGCAATTTCGAAAATTGATTAATAAAATAAAGAAAAATATATTTTGAAAATTATTTAAATTTAGTTGAAAAAATAAATTTCAACTAAAAATAATTTTCTATTTAATTAAATGTCATGAAAAAGAAATATTTAAGTATGATGATAAAAATCAACTTAGATATTTAATTTTCAAATTAATTAAATGCATTAAATTCAAGAAATAAATAATTAAGTGTAGAGAAGGCTTAATTATTAATTTCTAGTTTAATACTAGGAAAAATATACTTAAAATAAATTGTACCAAAATTAATTAAATAATTAATTTCACAATTTATAATATTTTCCTATTTAATATTAGAAATAATAAGTAGTCTAGAAATAAATATCTAGAAAATATCTTATTTGACTAAGTATCTTTTCCACAAAATTTGAAAAAATATCTAATTTAAGTTGTATTAGAAAAAATCTAGAACTTAAATATAATTCAAATTTAAATTTAATTAAATATCTAAAATTAAGTTGTAACCACTTAATTTGAAAATATTCCATTTTAAGTTAATATTCGAAAAGATATTAACTTAAAAAAATATCTAAAGAATCTTAATAACCAATGCCTAAAATTCCTCAACTTAATTTTGAAATTTTGAATTCAAAAGATATTCAGATTTAAGTTGGTTAGTTGTAGATAACTAAATATCAACTTAAATAAGAATATTTAATGAAAAATTTAAATCATCTATATAGAGGATCATTGATCACATTAGGGTTATAACAATGGATAACTAATGACGTGTCTATATCGTGGAACATATAGAGCGTTTCTATATGACTGAGAGTGCAATTCCAAGTTCTAAGTGTGCATTCAATGAGGAATTAATAAGTTAGGGAATTTACTTGGTAAATTCGGTTCGACTTATTGGAAGCTCGGTTATATAGACCCATGGTCCCCATACTAGTTGAGGCCATACTGCTTGTAAGACTCAGTTAATTGATTTTAATTAATCAATTAAAATTCTAAAAGTTAGACTATGTCTACTTTATGAATTTTCACTAAGCAAGGGCGAAATTGTAAAGAAAAGAGATTTTAGGTTTATTTATTGATTAAGAGACTTTATATGTCTAAATTAATAAATATATTAAATGGCAATATTATTTGATAATTATTTCCAAGTTATTAAATAATTAGAATTGGCATTTAAAAGGTTCAATTGGAAAATTGGCATTTTTGAGAAAATGGGAATTGAAAATAACAAAATGGGAAAGTTGCAAAGTAAGGCTAATACCCTTTGTATGGCCGGCCCTATGCATGAGAAATACCATTTGTAGTTTCCATTATTTTAATGCCATACAATTCTAACCTAAACCTAGAGGGTTTTCTATAAATAGAAAGTGTTGGCTTGAGGAAACTAAGACACACATCTTTGATCACTTTGTTTCTCTCAGAAAAAGCCGCACACGCCTCTCTCTCTTTTCTTCTCTCTAAATTTTGAAACTTTGAGTGAATGAGTAGTGCCCACACACATCAAGTGGTATCTCAATCATAGTATGGAAGACTATGGAATTTCTGCATCAAAGAAGGAGAAAAGAAGATCCAGGTTCAGATCTTGGTGATGCTCTGCTACAGAAAGGAATCAAGGGCTAGAGATCTAAACGGAAGGAGTCATATTATTCCGCTGCACCCACTGTAAGGTTTTCTAACTTTATATGTGTTTATTTTCATTGTTTTAGAATTCATATTAGGTTGTTAATCCAACATACTTGTTAGTAAATCTAGATCCTGGTAAAATAATTTCCAACATGCCTCTACCGTATATGTTTAATCAATTTACTTTATAATGATGGTTAACCATAAATGATTGGGAAATTTAAAAGTTGTGTCAATTCAAGGGAAATTGACACAAGTTAAAATAAGCGGAGATGAACAAGATTTAAGTTGACAATAAGAGTGGAATTCTTGAAGTTTAAGTGAACAAAACTGATGAGGAATTGCAAGTGGTTAATGAAGGGAGTGATAGAAATTGAATTTTATTAACAAAAGAATAAAATGAAGAAATACAATTAGGAACGACAAAGAAGCATCTACTTCTGATAACCCACCGTGAGCTTACTTTGGAGTTAAGTATACTTAAATTAGGGTAATCTCAAGATGGGAAATCTTCTGGGGAGTCATCTCGGAAAGTGTATGAGTGAGGACAAAGTACGCTAGAAAGATTCATATTAGGATGCAAAGTTGGTAGTCATTCCAGAGATTATCAAGAGGAAGGGATGTGTTAATAAGTAGAAATTTACAAGTTATTAAGATAAGTATATATTAGTGGGTGGAAATAAGAAATGCTCTAATTGAATATCTATCATAAATGAATACTTAACTGTTTACTAAGTTAAGTCAGTAGATTAGCTTAGGAGATCCCATAGAAGGAATATAAAGACATAATTACAAATCATGTACTGTGGGATCTTATAATTTTGACTGAGTAGTAACGGTTGGACATACCGAGTTAATATGTTGTTTATTAGTGTAGACAATTTATACAATAAATGAGGATGTAGAATTCATACAAAAGAATAATCTAATCTTGTAAAATTCCAAGGTTGATATATTTGGCTATAATGTTAAGAATTAAAGAAGGTCATTCAGAACCATGGAGATTAAAGCAAAAATAGTATAATGTTTTATTCTTGAAAGGTGGGTAACCTGAGAAGATCAATTGATTAATATTATAAACATGTTGTGAGCATATTTGATAAAGGTTAGATTATCTTAGAATAATCTCTTCCCTGACGAGGTGTTTATTTAAAAATGATAATTAAATGCACCACTAGTTAGGTACCTTAATAAGTGTCGTACGAGAGAAATATAGATACATGTTCACTAGAGTAAGTAGCCTATTAGCTAGCCTTAACTCCTGCATTGTCTGGAGTATATAATGTGTTTCATGTCTCCATGCTGAGAAAAATATGTATCAGACTCGACCCATATTCTGAGCTGCGACGATGTTTTATATGAGAAAAATATCTTGTTCAGGTTTTGGACTAGAAAAGGAAGTACTATGTAATGAGACAACTCCACTAGTTGAGAAAGTGCTATAGAAAAACAGTAAGATAGAAACAACAATTTGAGAGTTAGAATCATAAATATGGAGTAATATCCCGAATTGTTTAAATAAATTTTGAGAACAAAATTTCTATAAGGGGGATGGTTGTAATATCCCGAAAAGTCTAATGGTAAATGTTGACCGAGGTTTTCGGCAACTAATAAAATATGAATATAATAATGAGCTGTAAGAAAGCGAGATGAAGACTTTTTACGTGGTTGGGGCGTTAATGAGCCTTAGTCCACGAGCCACTGATATTTATGGATGTCTTTAATACAGATTCTACACTTGGGAGAATGTTTTTCTCTCTTTAATGCAAAGAATGTTCTTGGTGAGTTTTTTCTCTGTTTGCTCTTAAGCAGCCAAGATTCTCCGACCCCATTAAATGAGCTTTGAGGGGGTATTTATAGTGCTTTGGTGGGGTAATCCCTAGAATTGTACTTACACATGTGTCTGTAAGTATCCATAAAGTTGGGCATTTCCGATGAATATACCATGGGTGATGCATGGTCAAATCCCTAGGTGCTGTAGGGTTTTTATGGAGAATGTCCTTTTTGTCTTATGATTGACGTGACTCTTCGCAGAGTAGCCATCGCTAGACTTAAATGATCATTACTGTAGCGCTGCTGTTTGGGGGATGTGCCGTCAGACTTTATTGCGTGTTATAGTCCCAACACGCTTCCTCCCATGCAGCATTAAATGCGACTTGATGTCTCGGGAGAGGCCTGACGCATCCCGGAGTGCCTTTAAGCTATGCTCTCTTCCGGGAGTACCTTGTACTCCGGGTGCATCATCCGGGACCCATGCGAATAATGCTTCCTGGTGTCATACAAAGACTTAGCAGTTCTTCCCAAGTAATTTGATCCACGTGTCCCTTCCTGATTGGTCCACGTACATTGGGCGATTTTAGGAGCAACATTTACCCCCCAAGCCTTGTTTACTTAGTAAAAATAAACCAAGGCTTGTTCAAGTGTCTCCAGTTGACTCCTCGTTTCCCCAGCTTGAGTCTCGAGCGCGTGGGGGCACATTAAATGATGTTATTTAATGCGACAATATGCTTGTTCGCAGGAATGTTTCCAGCCGCCTCCTCGGTCTTATGATACGACTTGGGGCGCGTGAAGATGTGTCTAATAATGGCATTAAATGCAGTGATTCACTTTTGCAGAGGTCGATTCGTTTCACGCCCCATGATTGATGCGGCGCATTGATGGTGTCAGGCGGATACTCAAACGTTTGCACCGCCTTAATGGCGGATTGATCTGGCCCGTTGATCTGTTGGGAATTCGAATCGTGCGTTTCCCCTACCGTACGATTGGTAGGTGAAGACGCCTGTTCCTCATGCACTTTTGCCTATAAAAGCCACCACCTTTCCTTCATTTCGGTTACTTTCCATTCCTTACCATTTTTGCTTGAATTTCTCAGAGAGAAAAATTCCTCAAAGTAGCGCAAACCGTCTTAACACTTAAACACTTTCTGTAATCTTCCAGTGTTCGATTTCGCCAGTGCTTCTCAACTCTCGCTCAACCATACCCAGTACCCCCAGTTCGACAATCAACTGTAAGTTTTTCGCATCTTTAGACACTAACATGCTTACATTTATTTTGTCTGTCTTCTGGGTTCGTACTTAGAGATTTCTGGAGTGTGAGTGTTTGAGTTCTTCGAGTTCTGCTTTTACGTTTTACTGTATTAGTTGTAGGCGTACAGTTTTGTTTGAGGAAGGCCGTGTATCCTTCGTTTAGCAATTGCTTAGGGCATAGGAAGACTTTTCTTTTCCTTTTTGCAAAACCACTTTTACTGTGATTTTACTGCACCCGACACTTGTTCAGGGATTCTCTTTCGAATTTCCCAGGTGACACGTGTCCGGAGGGGGCCTCTTTCCAGCGGTTAGGGGACCCCCACTCCCTTTTACGGTTTAGGGTTTGATATGGGGCCTAACTGCTGGGTTTTTTCTTTTCGTTTTTCTCAGAGCATAACATGTCTGCTTCTGGCTCGAAGTCTTCGAAGAAGAAGGGGAAGAATATTGCCACCCTGGAGGAGGTTTCTCTGGGACCTGTTGCCCACGAAGGGTACAAGTCCCGCGCCACTGGCTGGGAGGCGGCCGAGCTTCGATCGACCCTGACCTGCCCTCACCAGCTGGAGAACATCATTAACGTAGCTGGAATCAAACCCTCTACTTCAGGGACCTTCCACCGGCCTCCCCGTGACTCGGAGACGCCCAACTTCAACTATGATGGCTTCGGGGCCTGGAGTCAGACCCATCTGATGGCCGGTGCAATGCTCCCGCTCCAGGATTATTTTGTTAATTTTCTTGTATTTGTCGGCCTTGCGCCATACCAACTTATTCCTCAAGCTTACCGCCTGCTCTCAGGCTTATTTATTTTTTACGCCGCACGCGGCTGGGGGTCTCCCAGCCCGGCGGAGATTTTATATTTTTACGAACTTGTATCCGTCCCCAAGAAAGGGGACAAATTTAAGGACGGTTTTTATGGGTTCCGGATCCACCCTGCTAACGAAGGGAAGGTTCCGTATAACAGGCAGACTCATGTCAAGGAATACCGCCACCGATTTTTCTTCTCCTCCGGTTTTAGGGCCGTGGACCATCCGGAGCTTCTTACGGAGTGGGTGCGGATCCCACCTTACCAGCGGACGCTTACCACTCAGGCTTTCCTTCGAAGGGCCCAAGCCTTCGCCTCCTACGACAATGCCGATCTTGACGTCGGGGCACGGTCACCACGGAGAATTGTAGAAAGGCCAAACTTATCCTTTCTCACCAATCCGTGGATGACTCCAACCTTTCCAAGGTTATCTGCCCTAACGTGAGGGCGCCAGTCGCGGAGAAGGCCTTCCGGGATGAGCTTATTGCTACGGCAGAGAAGAAGTACCAAGATTATCTCTACGGAAGGCCCGGGAGAAGGCGTATTCTAGTGCCCGGGCGCCTGCGGGAGAGGGCTTCGCGTGGGGAGCCCGGTGGTGCGGAGGAGCCAAGCCATTGGCGGGAAGTCCGAAGCTAAATTTTTTGATAAGATACTTCAAGAAGAGATTGGAGGTCCTTCCGCCGGGGGACCCCTTCGTCTTGAAGGTTCTTCTGAGAACCAGACTTCCCGGCCTCAGCCTTCAGTCCCCGAACCAAACTCGGGCGCTCCCGGTGCTAGCACTTCTGGTGCTGGTGGTAAGTCTCCTTTGATAATTCAATATGTCCCTTCCGTTGATGAATATACCAGTCGTAGGCCCATAGGGTTCGACGAGCGTCTCCGTAGGTTTAAGATGCCGTCGACCCGGTGGGGGGATCATTTGAAGGAGTTTTATTTTACAAACTTAGGAGATTACCTAGGTCGGTCCCGGATGGGCCCCGGCCCTCCGGAACCTATTCCCTTAGGTCCGTCGGCTTACATAGCGTCCAGCTGGTTTTGGCCCTCGGACAGTTATCTTGGAGATGATGCTGCCAGCATTAAAGTTCGGGACTTTGCTAGGGCCGAACTAGGGAGTCCGGGTAGGAGTAGTTTATTTGCTGCACCTTTTTGTAAGTAATTTCTCACGGACTTTTAACACTTGCTTGTTTTATTGGAACAGGTACCTCCATGGATGCCATCCTGGAACTACTGGCCGGGGTCCATACTCCGTGGCTCCTCCGGCTTTCACCCCTCTCCCCGGCCCCTTCCTTGAAGGTTTCCTCCGGCGCTCCTCCCGAAACCATCGACTTGGTGGATGACGAGGAGGTGCTTCCGGGAGAAGGCCAGGGGAAAGGGTGGGACTTCTCGGAGGAAGCCGCCGAGGGTGCTGGAGAACCTCAAGCTCTTCCAGTGGTAGCAGAGGAGGACGAGGAGGAGTCCGAAGTGGCTCTAATTCGCAAGCGTAAGGGCAAGATGATCGCCCAGGACGAGCCGAAGAGGCCTCGGAGGGCCGACACTCCCGCTCATGGCCTAGACGGCGGGGTTTCTCCGATGGAGGAAAATCCTGCTCCTCCTCGCATTGAGCTTACCCCGATTCCGGGGGATGAGGCAAGGCAGGAGCTTCGCATAGCCAAACACAACTACGCTATGGACGAGTACTCCCGGGGATATGCCGATGTGGAGGCCCTTAGGAGGATTCTGCGAGCGGAGGTTGAGGCGAGCATTAACCATCCGGACTATCATGATCCGTGGAACCTCAACCTGGATCCTTTGGCGGACTGGTTCCGTCCCCTCCTAGGGCCCACTCTGGCTCCCTTCGCCGCGGAAATGACCGGTGAGTTCGCTTCTCAGCTTACGCGCTGTGCGCCCAAACGATTTGCCACTTGCGCTTCCCTGAACTCCATCTTCCAAGTCCAGGACCTCAGCCATTCCCTCACTGTGGTAAGTACTTTGCAACTTCTTGCGTTTCCTTTTGGTGTTTGTATTTTGTTTTCTTCCTTTGAGAAATTTTTCCTTATACCCCGTTATGGCTCAGCTTGCAGCTGAGGCTGGTCGCCTCTCCAAGAACATCATAAGCCATGGCTTCGCTCTGTCCGATTTTGGGGACATGAACGACGTCAAGAAGGTCCTCCAAGACCTTACAGCGGAGAGGCAGATCTATCAGGAGGCGGCTGAACGCCAGGAAGCAGCGGCCAAGGCCAAGGAAGAGAAGGCCAAGGCCAGGGAGGAAGAGGCCATCCGGAGGGAGGCTCAGGCGGAGGACATGATCCAGGCTGAGGCCCAGCGGAGAGGCAGGATGGAGGCCCATCATCAGGAGGAGCTAAGGGCTCAAACCGAGGCTGCCGAGAAGGCTAGGCGGGACCTTCGGGAGGCCAGGGAGGCTTTGGACGAAATGGCCGCCAAGGTGAGGTCTCTAGAGGAGACTCACCAGTCGGATATTGAATCCAAGGCCGCTCTGGCTGCGGAGTTGAAGGAGCTTCGGGACTATAAAGATCAGTCCATTAGGAAGGCCAAGAGGGCCGAGCTCCTTTCTCCCGTCTCCTGTGCCCGGTGCCCGAAGCGCTTTGATGATGGTGTCTACATGGCTTGGGCCACCAACGATCAGAGTATCAAGCTTTCCTTCTATCCCAAACCCGAGGACATGATTGCCAAATTTCGGGAGAAGAAGAAGAGACTTGATGCTGAGCTTGAGGCACGGATCGGACCTCGTCTTCCGCCGCGGGCTGACTGAGCTGCCATATTACTGACCCAGATTGTACCCGTTCTCTTCATAACTCTTTTTTTTTCTTTGTACATACTTGCTGCTGCCTTAGAACAATTTACTTACAGGCGGCAGCTTTTATTTGAAGGGGAGACAATTTAAGGCCTGTCCCCGGGCCATTTATATGTGTATGACCTAACCTTCGGGCTAGGATATTTTATTATTTTTTTTTATTTATATATATGTGCGATCTTTTTCCACACTTTATATATTTCAACCTGTCCTTTGGCTCAGGATTTCATACTTACGCCCTTTATTTTTGCGCATGTTTTTGACCTGCCCTTTGGGTCAGGATATTTTACTTAGCTTAACCTGCCCTTTGGGTCAGGATGTTTTACTTAGCTTGACCTGCCCTTTGGGTCAGGATATTTTACTTAGCTTGTTTTTGTTTGTCCGTGTGGTATACCCTAGTACCCCCCTGAGTGGCATAGAAACTTTGTTTTTAAGGCACTCAGCTTTATTTAATATAGAGGAGGCATACATTTGGACGGTACAAACCCTTTGAACAAAAGCTAAGTTTAATTCGCTACTGGTAGTATTTTCTGAGGTGATCGGCATTCCAGGCTCTTGGGACAGTAGTTCCGTCCATTCTTTTCAATTTATAAGTGCCAGAGCCGATTTCGTCCTCGATTTCATATGGTCCTTCCCAATTTGGTCCAAGTACCCCCACTCCGGGTTCTTGGGTGGCTGGGAAGACCCTTCTTAGGACCATGTCACCGATAGCGAATTTTCTGTTTTTAACCTTGGAGTTAAAATACTTGGTCACCTTCTTTTGATAAGCGGCCATCCGTATTTGGGACTCATCCCGGAGTTCTTCGACTTGATTCAGAGCTTCTTGGAGCAGGGCCTGATTGGTGGCCGGATCGTAGGTCGTTCTCCTGTGGGATGGGAATAATGTTTCCACCGGGACCATTGCTTCACAACCGTATGCCATTGAGAACGGCGAGTGACCGGTTGTGGTTCTGGGGGTCGTCCGGTAGGCCCACAATACCTTTGGCAATTCTTCGAGCCGATTATTTTTACAAGCCGGCGGCTTCTTTTTCAAGGTGACCTTTAGGATTTTATTATCGCCTCACTTTGGCCGTTCGTTTGAGGCCGGGCTACCGCGGAGAAGCTTTTTACTACTCCGTGTCGGTTGCAGAAGTCAGTAAATTCCTCGCAATCAAATTGCTTTCCATTGTCTGAGACTATTTTGTGAGGTAAGCCGTATCGACACACTATGTTTTTGACAACAAAGTCCAACGCCTTCTTAGCGGTTATTGTCTTCATAGGCTCAGCCTCTGTCCATTTGGTGAAGTAGTCTACTGCTACTATTGCATACTTTACTCCTCCTTTTCCCGTAGGTAGAGACCCGATGAGATCTATGCCCCAGACCGCGAAGGGCCAGGGGCTTGTCATCAGCGTGATCTCATTGGGAGGAGCTCTCGGTATGTTCGCGTACCTTTGGCACGAGTCACACTTTTGGACATAGTCTATACAATCTTTTTTCATTGTTGGCCAGAAGTATCCCTGCCTCAATATTTTCTTTGAGAGGCTGGGTCCTCCCGTATGATCTCCACAGAACCCTTCGTGGACCTATAGCATGATTTGTCTAGCTTCAGGGTCCGATACACACCTTAAGTAAGGCATGCTGAGTCCTCTCCGGTAGAGAATTTGATCCATCATTACATAACGATGAGCCTGATACTGAATCTTTCGAGATAGTGCCCTCTCTTGGGGCAACTCACCTGTGGTTATGTATTTTATGATGGGGACCATCCAGCTGGGTTCTTGCCCAACCGTTTGTGTGGTCTCTTTTATTTTGATGCTTGGCTCTGCCAAGCGTTCCACGAGTACTACCCCCAGCTCTTCGATCTCACTACCCGAGGCTAACTTAGCCAGACAGTCCGCATGAGCGTTCTTTTCTCGGGGGATTCTTTCTATTTTATAGTCCGTGAACTCGTGGAGCAGTTCTCGGACTATTGTTACGTACGCGGCCATCCTTTCGCCGCGGGTTTGGTATTCTCCGGATACTTGGTTTACGACCAGCTGGGAATCACTGTAGATTGCCACCCTCTTGGCTCCTACAGCTTTAGCCAATTTTAGCCCTGCTATCAGGGCCTCATACTCGGCTTCATTATTCGAAGCGGTGAAGTTGAATCGGAGTGCTGCCTGGAGCCGCAACCCAGTGGGTGTGATCATAGCCACTCCGGCTCCCGAACCGTTTTCGTTTGACGCTCCATCCACAAATACTCTCCAAGTGGGGATGGGTGGCTCCGGAGTATTGGCTGTTGCCTCGGCTTCATTACATTCGGTGATGAAGTCCGCCAAGGCTTGGCCTTTTACAGAAATCCGGGGCACGTAATGCAAGTCAAACTGACTCAGTTCCATTGCCCATTTGAGGAGTCTTCCGGAGGCTTCAGGTTTCTGGAGGACTTGCCGGAGTGGATGATTGGTCAAAATTCTGATTGGATGGGCTTGGAAGTATGGTCTCAACTTCCGCGATGCCATCAGGAGGCAGAATACCAGCTTTTCAATGACCGGATACCTTGTCTTGGCCCCTATCATGCGTTTACTAACATAGTACACGGGGTGCTGAATCTTTTCTTCCTCCCGGACCAATGCAGCACTGACCGCATGCTCGGAGACGGCCAAGTAAAGGAACAAGTCTTCTCCGAGGACGGGCTTTGATAGTATAGGAGGTTTGGCCATATGGTCTTTTAGCCTCTTGAATGCCTCTTCGCATTCGTCCGTCCATTCGAACTTTTGGCATTTCTTCAGTATGTTGAAGAAGGGTATGCACTTGTCCGTGGATCGTGAGAAAAAACGGCTCAATGCGGCCACCTTTCCGGTCAAACTTTGCACGTCCTTATGTTTCTTGGGGGATGGCATGTCCAAGAGAGCTTGGATTTTCTCCGGGTTTGCCTCGATCCCTCTCTGGCTGACTATGAAGCCCAGGAATTTTCCCGACTTGACTCCGAAGGTACACTTCTTCGGATTGAGCTTCATGCCGTATCTCCAGACGACTTCGAAACATTCTTCTAAGTCGTTTGCATGGCTATTGCATGCTTTGGATTTGACGAGCATGTCGTCTACATATACTTCCATGTTTCGTCCCAGGAGGTTTTTAAACATCCGGTTAACCATTCTTTGATAGGTTGCTCCGGCGTTTTTCAGTCCGAAAGGCATGACTAGGTAACAGTATACCCCCTTATCGGTCCTGAAGCTAGTGCACTCCTGGTCTGCCGTATGCATCTTTATTTGATTGTACCCAGCATAGGCATCCATGAAAGATAGCAGTTTGAATCCGGAGGTGGCGTCCACCATCTGGTCAATCCTGGGCAGCGGAAAGCAGTCCTTTGGGCAGGCTTTGTTTAGATCTGTGAAATCTATGCAAACCCGCCAAGTCCCGTTCGGCTTGGGCACCAGGACCGGATTGGCCAGCCATTCCGGATAGTATACGTCACGGATCATGCTATTGGACAAAAGTTTATCCACCTCTTTCTCTAAGGCCTCGGCTTTCGCCGAGTCGAGCGGGCGTCTCTTTTGCTGTATAGGAGGCATGTCCGGATTGACGTTGAGGACATGGGTGATGACATGAGGGCTGATGCCGGTCATGTCCTCTTGGCGCCATGCAAAAATGTCAATGGCGCCCTTCAGTGTCTTTATTATCTTATCCTTTTCCTCCGGATCTAGTCCTCTCCCTATCCGGAGTACTTTGGTGGAGTCGTCGTCGCACACTGGTATCTCTTCGACGTCCTCCATTGGTTCTACGACCCTTTCGGATCCTATACGAGGATCCAACTCGTCTTCTTCGGCCTTCTGCGCCGGGGGCCCCCGGACCATGAGCACTGGCAAGTGGGTGGCAACGTTGTAACATTGCCTGGCCTCCCCTTGATTTCCCCTCACCGTTCCGACTCCGGCTTCCTGAGTAGGAAATTTTAGGCATAGGTGTCGGATGGAAGTTATTGCACCAAAGTCGACGAGGGCCGGTCGGCCTAAGATTGCGTTGTAGGCTGTTGGACAGTCTACCACCACGAAGGTGCAATACTTAAACGTGCTCTGGGGAGTGTCCGGGCACAGGGTAACCGGGAGCCCGACTTTTCCCATCGGGATTAGAGTTGTCCGTTAAACCCTGTGAGCTGCGATCCGCTAGGAGAGAGGTCCCGGTCGGTCAACCCTATCGCAGTGAAGGCCTCTTTGAAGAGCAGGTTCACGGAACTTCCATTATCAATCAGGACCCTGGCCACCACTTTATTTGCAATGGGGGTCTCTATGACCAGTGGGTCGTGGTGAGGAAAACGCACTGTCTTGGCGTCCTCTTCCGTGAACGTTATGGGCTGGTCCATTAGCCGAGGCCTTTGAGCTGGGAGTTGAGTAACCTCCCACACCTCACTGTGCCTTGCGGCCTCGGCGTATCTTTTTCGCTCCTTCCGAGTGTTACCTCCGATATGGGGACCTCCGGAGATCATGGCTACCCGTCCATTAGGCCGGGGCGGTAGTCCGGGTATATGCTGGGTGTCACCTGCGGGGAGCGGTGGAGGCAATACTCTGCCGTACCCCGGTGTTCCGAAGGCATGCCCCCGCCACCGCCCCGGGTTAAGGTGGGGTAACCTATTCTTGATCCATTCATAGAGGTGGCCCAACCGGATCAGATTCTCAATCTCATCTTTGAGATTTTTACACTCGTTGGTGCTGTGGCCGATGTCGTTGTGATATTCGCACCTTTTGCTCGGATCTCTCCGAGAGCTGTCCCTGTACAATGGCTGGGGTCTCCGGTAATGCGTATTCTGCCTTGTGGCAAAATAGACACGTTCCTGAGAGTCCGTGAGCTCTGTGTCTTGGGTGTATTGGGGTGTGTACCCCTTCTTTTGGCGCTTCTCTCCCGTTCGGGTCTTTGCCCTTGGAAGACCTCTTGCTTCTAGACCCTTGAGTAGGGCTGTCAAGCTAGCGGTTGGGGCAGACTGTGAAGGAGCCCGTCCATTCACCCGGACGGATTGCCGTAATGGGAAGATGCGGGGGCGAGCTTGGTTGTATCCGGGGTAGCGGAAAGCGTATGCCGCTAACCTGCGGGGTCGCGGTCGGGACGATGCAGGGGCGATACCCACGGCATGTATCCTGCTATCCGGTGGGATAATAGCCTCCGTAAGCCACGATGCGGGCCTCTTCGAGATTAATATATTTTTGGACTCGCTTCGGAAGTCACGAAGGCTAGCGGCGCCTTCTTGCTGTAATTCGTTCCGAAGGGAGTCCCAAAGGCGGATTCCTCGCTTGGAGAAGCGCAAGGCCGTTGTCCGTCATCGACCTTCTTGGTCTTCGAGGCTTCCTCTCGGAACCTCTTGATGTAATTTTTCAAAGTCTCGGTGGGTAGTTGCTTGATGTTAGTCAAGGCACTAACTTCCAAATTGACCTTCCTGGCGGCGACAAATTGTCTCCGGAAGTTGGTTTGGAGTTTGTTCCAACATCCCACCGATCCCCGGTTCTAGTTTCTTGAACCAACTCCTCCGCCGAACCGCTCGAGTGAGGGGGAAGCATAGGCATTTGGCGTCATTGCGGACCCGCATGACCGTCATGACTCGGTTGAATCGTGACAAGTGATCACCGGGGTCGGAGTTCCCGGTATATGCCGCCATTTCGGGCATTTTGAAGTTTTTAGGGAGCTCCGCCTCCGGGATATGCTTGGCGCGGGGCTCCGGTCCTCACTTTGTCCGAGTCGGAGTCATCTCCCTTCGCCTCCGGGAGACTCGGGCAATATCTTTTCGAAGGATGGCAAGCTCGCCATAATCCCTTCGTTTACGTACCCGAGGAGACTTCGGGTCCGTATCTTTTTGATCAAGGTGATCCCGAAGGTCACCTTGATTCCCATTGATTTGATTTCTCAAATCAATGGGTGGACATCTCTCGTCCTCCTCTTCCTCTACCCCCGGTTCTCGGTGCACGGAAACGCTTTTCCGGTCCCCTCGATCCTGAGGGCCAAGACTCCCTCTTTGGGGCTTGCCCCTCTGCGGACCTTTCCCTTTAGGGAAATCTGAGCGGACCTTACGCGGATCCTGCGCCTTTTTCTTTCGACCAGGGGCAGAAATAGGGTTTTTTGTTTGGTTTTCCTCAGCAGGGTGCCTTATAGGGCTAGGTTCCCTAGGCCTTTGCTGCTGGGAATCGGGCGAAGACGTAGCTGGCTCCCCGTCGAGTCCAGCGGCCATTGCCTTGGGATGCACGTGAATGCCAGCTGCCTCCATGGCTTTCTGCATGGCTAGCATCACCTCATGGATCTTTTGATTTTGCACTTTCTGAGCTTCGATCTCAGCTTCGTGATCGATGGCTTTTTGTCTGAGGAGCACCAGCTCTTGGTAGCTTCCATCATCGTAAGCGTACTCGTCGAGGTGTTCCTCGTGGTTTTCATCTGGAACTTCTTCCTCGGACTCCTCTGCTGCCCTTGAGGCTACATCCTCTTCATTGGGATCTTGAGCATCTTCTAGAGGGCGAGGGTGACGTGTAGCTCTTGTCTCCACCATTGTTGTGAAGTTAAATGCTTGTTGTGAAGCAGCCTTCCTCAGCTCTCAATGAAAGCACCAAAATGTTGACCGAGGTTTTCGGCAACTAATAAAATATGAATATAATAATGAGCTGTAAGAAAGCGAGATGAAGACTTTTTACGTGGTTGGGGCGTTAATGAGCCTTAGTCCACGAGCCACTGATATTTATGGATGTCTTTAATACAGATTCTACACTTGGGAGAATGTTTTTCTCTCTTTAATGCAAAGAATGTTCTTGGTGAGTTTTTTCTCTGTTTGCTCTTAAGCAGCCAAGATTCTCCGACCCCATTAAATGAGCTTTGAGGGGGTATTTATAGTGCTTTGGTGGGGTAATCCCTAGAATTCTAATTACACATGTGTCTGTAAGTATCCATAAAGTTGGGCATTTCCGATGAATATACCATGGGTGATGCATGGTCAAATCCCTAGGTGCTGTAGGATTTTTATGGAGAATGTCCTTTTTGTCTTATGATTGACGTGACTCTTCGCAGAGTAGCCATCGCTAGACTTAAATGATCATTACTGTAGCGCTGCTGTTTGGGGGATGTGCCGTCAGACTTTATTGCGTGTTATAGTCCCAACACGCTTCCTCCCATGCAGCATTAAATGCGACTTGATGTCTCGGGAGAGGCCTGACGCATCCCGGAGTGCCTTTAAGCTATGCTCTCTTCCGGGAGTACCTTGTACTCCGGGTGCATCATCCGGGACCCATGCGAATAATGCTTCCTGGTGTCATACAAAGACTTAGCAGTTCTTCCCAAGTAATTTGATCCACGTGTCCCTTCCTGATTGGTCCACGTACATTGGGCGATTTTAGGAGCAACAGTAAATAATTAGGGTTTATATTTACATTATGGGTTGATCATGTAATAAGTGGTATGATCCTACTAATCTATTTCAGCATAAAATTTAAATTTTGTTATAAGTGAGTAAATAAGCGTAATTTATAAATTACGGAGATTTATATAGCATGTGTGAATGTAATATGAGCTATATGTGGAATAAAAATATTTTCAGGTTCGGTGACCCTGAAGATTCGATAAGTAGATATATAAGTGTAATTTATTAATTACAGAGATTTATTTGAAATACGTGGATATAATATGAGTTATTTGTGAAATAAAAATATTTTTAAGTTCGGCGACCCTGGAGACCCGATTGGAGGCCAAAAATGTCACAATGGTTTTAGTTAAAAAATATTGATGGTATTATTGAATAAGTTAATTTAAAAATACCAGGGTATTTTGGGATACTCGAAGTTGGCCAATTATTCTAAACATAGAGATTAGTGGCTAATAAATGATAAAATAACTATTAATAATAAATTTTTTATTAATATTATATTATTATAATATTATTTTATATATATATAAAAAAAATTATCGTTAATATATATATTATAAGTTATACTTGACATAAACGGAAACGACCGAACGAACTCTCATTCTCCCCCCTTCGATAAAATCTTCTCTTTCTATATCCATTCTTTTTATTTTCAAACTTGAAACCTAGCGATCTAAGCTCCGCTAGTAGCAAGATAGCAAATCCTTGAAGAGGGAAAGCTTAAAGTATGGTTTAATTTCATTTTAAGTTTAAGAAAACAATTAGTTTCGTATAGGAATTTTGTGAATTAGAATAGTTATGAAGGTATCAACCTTATAAGATTATTCTCGGGTAGTCACTGGACTAGCTCCGATGTTTTCTTGCTAAAATTGAGGTAATTTTAGGTTAGAAATCGAGTTTGGAACTTTTTAAAGCTTAGTCCGAACGTTAATGGTGTTTTTTTTTATTTAAGGGCTCGATTTTAACTTCTATTACATAAAGATGGTAATATTTATGGTATATATGTGCCCTGTAAAGTTTGGAGTGATTTGATAAGTTTTTGTGGTATTTCGGTGAGTGCGAAATTTGAGATTTTCGTGTTTCGTAGTTTTTGGAAATTCATAGGAGATCAAAAATAGTATTTTTGTCATAATTTTTTATTTGAGTATCCGTTTTGGACGTTCTATATACCGTATTGAAGCTTGAAACGAGCTCTACAATATAGTGTATTATAGAGCTAAAATATAAGTTTTATTTTAGTGTGTTTATACTGTGGGGTTTGGCAGAAAACCCAAAATTGTCTTATGTGAATATTAAGCAGTGTTTTGGGATAAACATTTATTGATTTACCGTTGTTGTGACATAGGGCTGAGATTATTGAGAATAGTTCTCCACTTGAGTTGGCCGACATGTATGAACCTGGATTATAGGTAAGAAAAGTATATTGTACTGTATAGTACGTTGTATATAATACACTTAGTATTGTAATTAATTGATTAATATTGAGATGTAGTTAATATTATTATATAATGAAAAGATTGATTGGTTGAGTATCGATAATGTGATGATATTATGCATGTGATATATGGGCTCACCTGATTAAGTGATGCGATTTTCCTAGCGACATACTAGGCATAAGTACGGGCGTCAGTGATATATGATAAGTACCGAGCATAGATACGGGCTCACTTGATTAAGTGATGTAATTTTCCTAGAAATGTACTAGGCGTAAGTACGAGCATCAATGATATATGATAAGTACCGAGCGTAGGTACGTGCTTACTTGATTAGGTGATGCGACTTTCCTGGTGACGTACTGGGCATAAGTATGGGCGTCAGTGATATATGATGAGTACCGAGCGTAGGTACGGGCTCACCTGATTAGGTGATGCAATTTTCCTAGCAACGTACTGGGCATAATTACAGGCGTCAGTGACATATGATAAGTACCGAGCGTAGGTACGGGCTCCTCTCATTAGACAATGCGATATATTGGTGTCAGATTGTGGCACGGGCTCACCTGATTAGGTTATGCAATTATATGATATATGAGTGTAGGTTTTTGGCATAGGCTCACCTAATTAGGTGATGCAGTTATGCGATATATGGGTGCCAGACTATGGCACGAGCTTGCCTGATTAGGCAATGCAATACATGATTATCAGATTAAAGTATCGACTTGCCTCATTAGGCAACGTGATGTTATGAAGATAGTTAATTTATGGGGTAACACATATATATATATATATATAATTTATATGATTAAATGAATATGAATTCTATTATTGGTATAACAGTTTTGTATTACCAAATATCTGTATACTGATATTTATTCGTGGTAGATGCCAGTAGTGATTTGGAATTTATTTTATGAACAATGTGTGATGGTTTAATTCTTATTGTGTATAAATGATAATATTTGAATAATAAACTATATGATTGTTATTATTACTTTTCTTGCTAAGTCCTTGCGACTCACATGTGTTATGTGGTGTAGGTAAAGGCAAAGAAAAGCTAGATCAACCATGAGGTGACAGTCTTCTCCAGCAATGTACATATTGACCTCACCGGACTACGTGCCGAGTTGTCAAGAGTTGTTTTGGGCTGGTTGTATCTGCTGTGTATTTTGATTTTGTGTTTAAATAGTTGTCGTATATATTTCTTTAGCAAAATTTTTTCTAACAAGGATCCCCGGAACACACTTTTTATGTCGTTATAATATCCATTTTTAGTATTTTATTTTAATCAAATTTTTAATATTATCACAGTTTTTAATAATTAATTATTCAATTAGTATTAAACTAGCTTATAAAATCACACATGTGGCGTCCCTATAAATTAGACCGTTACAGAATGAGCTTTAAGAAAACACTAATACAAATTAGGCTTTTAGTGACACTATATAGTGACACGCATAAAAATGTGGGTCACTAAAAAATTAGGAGTAGGTTTTAGTGACACACACCATTAGACTCTAAATATTCGGTGTTTATCACCCGAAATGTGAGTCACTAAAAATATGGAGTGTCACTAAATACTAAAACCCAAAATTTATAATTTTATAAAAAAAAAAAAAAAACATGACCTATAGAGATGTGCCACGCTTGTGAGCAAATCTGTTTGCCAACACGTTATGCGTGTCACTAAAGAGGAATTCTTATAATTTATATTAATTTTTTTTAATAAAATATTGATCTACAGTGACCCACCAAGTGTGACTCAGTAAACGTTTCCCTACTTGCTCAGCGTGTCACTATAGCATAAGTTTAAATTTATATTTAAAATAATAAAAAAAGTACACAGTGCTCAAGAAAATATTTTAAATAATTTTTTTTAATCTGATAAAATAAGTAATACTTTTTCTTTATTTTATTTGAAATAAAATAATTAAATGTTTTACTTTTTTGCTGAAAAGTAAATTGAATGTAAAGTTTTTTTTCATTAAAATAATATAAATAGTCAAAGATTCTATTATAATAACCCTAGCATCCCCTTCATCAACCAAACCCTCAACTGTTTCTCACTCTCTCTCTCTACGGCATCTGATTTCAAAAAAAAAAAAAACATCTTGCCATCCCTTCGTTTCTCACTGGAACGACGAAGACAAACCATCGAAGGAAGGCCCTCGTCTTCGCCCTGGGACAACGAACGAAGGACCCTCGTCTTCGCCCCAAACGCCTTCGGTCTCCGTCCCCTTCGATGCTCCACCGTCGGCTTTTTCGCCCCGAACGCCTCGGTCTCCGTCCCCTTCGTCTCACATGGCTCCCTCGTCTTCCTCGTCTCCCTCTCTACCTATCTCTGATTTGTGCAGGTGGATGGGCTCCGACGTCTTCTGCCACGATATCCGCTTCCTATCTCCGTTTATTGTAGATCGAAGCTTAATGTCGACGCTCTTCTCTATTTCTCCTCTTCGTTGGCTCTTTATTTTTTATGCAGATTGATGACAATGGTGGTTGTTCGATGTTGGCGATTGTGGATGTTTAGAGTGCATGGCTGTATATGATTATTTGTTGGCTCATCACCGTGGATGGCCATGAATTTTTGAGTTTTGATCATTTTTTTTCTGATTTTTGTTATACTTTTCTTTGTTTGTAGTCATTTGATGAGTAGTATGTATTTTCTGGGTTTGTAGTACTCTTTATCATTATATTCTATGCCTTTATTATTATTATTTTATGATTTGTAGTCTTTATTATTATTCTGTATGTATTTTGTGGTTTGTTGTAAAAATATGTATAGTGTAAATTAATATTATTATTTTTTGGTTTGATTATTATAATTGTATAATTTATAAATATATTTAGTTAATTAAAATTATTATTGTTATATTTAATTGTATTTATATATAAATAATTAAATTATTATTTATAATATATAAAATTTGAATTAAAAGAAATAAATATTATTTTTTTAATAAAAAAATAAAGAATAAAAAAAAAGAAGGATATAGTGACACTTTTTGTATGTTGCTGTTACTTTCTCAGTCAGATAAAACTTGACTCTAAATGCTTATAGTGACGCGTAGAGAGTAACTGTAAAAGGGTTCAGTGACACGTGTGAAGTGTCACTAAAAAGTATCTTTCCAGTCACCCTCATTAGTGACGCGCCGTGAAGTGTCACTAAATAGACTTGCAGTCACTCAACATGAGTCACTAAAACTCATTTTTCTAGTAGTGAAAAAATATGAGATGAGAGCTTTTCGAATAAGAATTTTGGGCTCTCAATGAAAGCACCAAAATATTGACTGTGAATTTAGCCAATTGAGGCAGAGTCTGATTAGGATTAGATTTTTCTTATGACTGCCATGTACGGAATGATAATAAATGTAAAGAACACATAAATTTGTAGAGGTTCGGCTTCTTTGATCAGTTAATGACCTTCTCCTTTTTTTGTTGTATTTACTCTTGAGATAATATCATGCAAATTACAGGCTATAACCTTGTAATTTCTTGCTATGGCTCTCTTCAGTGTTACAAGATGATGAGAATATGTGTTACATATAAGAAGTATGAGAAGACTTGTGAAGTGACGAGGAGAAAAGAGAGTCAAATGCCTTAGTGCTTCTGAGCTCTTAAGTGTGTGTGAAGAATCAATGAAAGAATGTCCATTTTTACATAGGGTTAAGGTCCTTTATATAGTGTTACGATTTTACAACTTATGATTTGAAATATAAAAAAGATAACAAACTAATTCTAGAAAATAGGGTTGTTACTTGCGGTGAAGAATTCCTATTTTCATGGGTGGCTTGAACTGTTCCAAATTTGTAGGAGTGTTGGGGACGACTTGAAGTAGTCTAGAAGGCCCATGAAAAAAACCCCAGCCCATTCAGGCGGTCAGGGCTTAAAGTGTGAGTTGGCCCTGCCCAACGTGTGGGTCTTCATCCTTGGCCGACCAGGTAGGGGTCTGGCCAGGGTCTTGATTATTTGTATTGTTCTCTTTCTTCATTGATGAAATTGTTTAAGATTCCCATATCTTTGCTAGAGATTCTAATATCAAGATGAACTTGTCTCAGAACCTTGAAGCTGTAGATATTGTAAGTCTCCACGCTCTTCTTGTTTGAATCCATCTTGCAACCCTGAGATCTTGAGGGTCAGGGAGCTACACGAAACTGTTGGGCTTTGTGCCCTAAATAAAATTTTATATCAATGTAATCTCTATTATTTAATTATCAATAAAGAGACAGAAGTATTTTCATCACTTATTTAATGTGGCATTTGGTTCATGTTATCATTTATATGTTTATTTGATTTATAAATTCATCCAAACCCTTATTACATTAATATTCTTGTTTATTGTGTCGTCAGCACAGTGAAAAGTAATCAAGATTGTGTGATTAAATATATATTCCTAGATTTATCAGTACACATGGTTTAACTGATATGATAATCTACAACATAGTTTACTTGCACCTTGGATAAGTGCTATGTTCTTTCTAGGGCATTGGTTAAAGTAAAGCTAGGGTTGGATGCATGGAGTATGCATTGGAAGGGACCGATATTGAACTTTGATTAGATATGATAAATTTACTGTAATATCTATTCAATTCAATATCACCTAGTTGATCCTAGATCAAATGATCTTAATCCTGACATGGTTAGGTTCGATCTCAAGAGTATTATTCATGTTCTTTGATTTGTTAGTTAAGCCTACTTTTTGGTCAGGGTGATACGTACATTTTGGGAACATGGTAGTGCAATTGAGTAGGAGTGCTAATCATAGATATGGAATCTATAGCTTCTATCTGGACATAGAAGTGAAATGATGATTTCCTTCGAGCTTGGCTAAACAGAGATAAATGGTTGAGTACTCATTTCAGTGATTATATTAGTTCACTGAAATATCATTTATAGGTGGCTGAGTGCTTTAAGGATAAAATACATTGAAGGGTATAACGGTGAATTGATCTCTATACAATGTAGGTCACCTATAGAGGATCAATGATTATTGGGATTATAACAATGGATAACTAATAGCGTATCTATATCGTGGAACATATAGAGCGTTCTACATAACTGAGAGTGCAATTCCAAGTTCTATAGTGGATGCAATTAGGAATTAATAAGTTAGTAAATTTACTTGGTAAATTTTAGATCTACTTTTTAGAAGCTCGGATACATAGGCTCATGGTCCCCATACTAGTTGAGACAATACTACTTGTAAGAATCGGTTAATTGATTTTAATTAATCAATTACAATTATAAAATTAGACTATGTCTAGTTTATGAATTTTCACTAAGCTAGGGCTTAATTGTGAAGAAAAGAGATTCTAGGGTTTATTTGTTAATTAAGAGACTTTGTTGAGTCTAATTAATAAATATATTAAATGGTAATATTATTTAATAATAAATATTAGTTATTAAATAATTAGAATTGGCATTTAAGTGGTTAAATTGGAAAAATATCATTTTTGAGAAAATGATATGAAAAATGGCAAAATTATAAAGTGGGGCCCACAATCCATGGCCGACCACTTGGGATAGATTTTGCCACTTTATTTTTTCATTATTTTAATGCTAATTAAATTTAACCTAACCCTAAGTGGTTTTCTATAAATAGGTAGTGATGGCTAAAGGAAAAAGATGATGCATCTCATTCCTTCAATAAAATTTTGAGCCTCCTTTCCTATACCAAAACTGAAACCCTATCTCTCTCTTTCTCTCTTTAATTCAAACCCTAGAGAGATTAGAGTGAGTGCCCACACACATCAAGTGGTACTCAATCATAGTGTGTAAGGCTGTGAAGAATCCAGTTTCAAGAGAAGGAGATTCAGACTCAGATCTTGGTGATACTCTGCTACACAAAGGATAAAAGGGTTAGAGATCTGAGTGGAAGGAGACATAATATTCCGCTGCAACCACTGTAAGGTTCCTGATACTTTATATGTGTTTATTTCATATCGTTTTAGAAGTTCATGTTTAGGATGTTAATAACATACTTGTTAGTAAATCTAGATCCTGGTAAAATAATTCCAACAGGAACTCCCCTGGCCGATTAGTGCTGACTTATCTTCCACATGTCTTCCACTTTTGGCCACGTGGAGGTGCCACGTTATGCGAGAAAAAATCGGGATAATAGTACCAATTGCCTTTTGGAAACTCTCCCAAAACTTAGAAGAAAACTTTTGATCTCTATCTGAAACAATGGGCTTTGCAGACAAACTATCTAACTTTGCATATTGTTCCACTATCAAACTTGTTTCTACTGGAAGAAAATGAGCTAACTTTGTGTGCGTTTGGTTACACTTTTTTAATCAATTTTTTGCTTTAAAAATTAGAATAGTAAAAATATTTTCTAAAATCATGTTCTATAAAACTGTTTTTACATTTTAATTTTTTAATTAAGAATCTAAATTTTAAAAATTAAAAAAAAAACACTTTCAAAAAATTTTTAAATAGTTTTTTAAATTAATATTTTGGACTTCAATCCCAACTTAGACCTTGGAACCCAGACCCGACCCCGAACTTGGACCCACCTCGGTCCTAGACCCAAACTCGAACCCAACTTAAATAAAATCAACAAATAAAAATAAAAATGAAAATTACAGAACACACTTTTATTTTTTATTTTTAAAATTAAAAAATAAAAGTGGTTATATAACACATTTTTGTTTTTCAAAAACAAAATTTTACTTTTATTTTGTGATTAAAAAATTTAAAAATAAAAGTATTATCAAACGTCACTTTAATAAAATGATCCATTACTACCCAAATCAAATCGTACAATCTTGTGGTTCTAGGTAATGCTACCACAAAGTACACAATAATATCTTCACACTTCCACTCGGGAAGTGCTAAAGGCTATAACAAACTCACATGTCTCTATAATGTTCAGCGTTATGACAATTCAAGCACTTGGATATGTAATCTACGACATTATTTTTACACCATACCACCAATAGTAAGGCTTCATGTCCTGATATATCTTGGTGGCACCTAAGTATAACAAGTAAGGAGTGGTGCAAGCTTCATCTAAAATCTCCTTTATGAGTTCACCATTATCCGAAATATAAACTCGAGCCTTGTAAAGTAGTATTCCACTATCTAATACTGAGAATTCTTTAGCCTGGATAGCCTAAACTTTCTCTCGAGACATAACTAACTCAGAATCTTCCATTTGAGTATTTCTAATTCTTTTTTAACAGATCAAACTAAAGCGTCAAATTCCAATGTTTAACAACTACAAACTCAATACCCATCTCAATCAGGTTAGTTACTAATTAAGGAGAGATCATCTTCGTACTTAAAATTTGCTCGGGACCTTTTCTATTTAAGGTAACTGCTATCACAATTGCTTTCTCTAGGTAAAGAAGGATCTCACAATCATAGATCTTGACTAACTGTAATACCCTAGAATTAGGAATGGATTAGCAAAACCCTAATTGGTAATTATGAATAAATGAGGAATTATATTATTATATAGTTCAATTTATGTGAATTAATATGATTTATAACATGGTAAGACCCTGTTGGTGAGACAGGGGCATTTTGGTAATTATGACCCGAGAAGGGTAAAATGATGAAATTAATTTAATTACGTGCTTAAGGGAACTATATTATTATATAGTATGTCTGTGTTGTCTTTTCAGGTGTGTTCTGACAGGTTGGCGCGGTATAGTCACAACCGGGTATTTCGGGCCGAACCGAGTTCGGGCCCAAAATGTAGATTGGATTGATTTAATTGGAATTTTATTTGATAAGTGATAATCTAAAATTAATTGAAATTTATTTATGCATGAAGTGACAATATTACCCTTGTGTCATGCTTACGTTATATTTAAGCCCTAGGAGCATTTTGGTCTTTTGACCATTTGTTTAATTATCAACAAAGGGAAGTTTTACAAAATGAGAAAACCAATTTTCTGGTTTTATAGCACACCACCGACCCCTCCCTCTCTCTATTTCTCATCTTTTCAAATTTTCAATCCTTGAGAATTTTGCCATGGTTTAAGCTTGGGTTTGGGAAGATTTTGGTGCTTGGCTTTGAGGAAAGCTTAAGGTAGCTTTCTATTTAATTTACTTTGAATTTTGCTACTGAATATATGTGAAAATTATGCTTTTGATATTTCTAAATTGATTGGTTGCATGTATGTGGAAGATTAGCTTAATCTTAAAGCTTTTTGCTTAGTTGTGTTGATAATCCTTGGTTATTGTTTTGGATTAAGTTTAAGAGAGAATTTTAGGGATTGTGCTGGTGCTTCTTTTCTGTTATGCATCTCTGAATTTTATTGTTGAGCTTAAGCTTGTGTTTTGGGTTTAAAGATTCAAGGTTTGAGCTTGAATTTGTTGATATTTTGCTCAATGTTTGGAGGTTAATTTTTATATTGATTAAATCTGATTTTGGTTAAGGATTAATGCATTTGTGTTTTTTTACCCTATGTTTGGTTGGGGTTCGAAATCTAGGAAAGGTTGGCATTTTAAGACCTTAAAAATGGAATTTTTGGGTGTTCAAAACCCAGTCGTCACGACGGGATTTTTGGCCGTCGCGACTGGGTTTGGCAGTGAGAAATTCTGTTTTTCCCAATTTTGTTTTGGCCATAACTTTTGACTCGGGACTCCGTTTGGGACGTTCTTTATATCGTTAGAAAGTTCGTTCCGAGCTCTATTTGATTATTTATATTTTAAATGCCATGTTTATATTTTGTGAAAGTAAAATTGGGGATTAATCCTATTTGTGAATAAACCCTAAACCCTAAACCACCGAAAGAACGTAATACATGGATTACGTATATTCATGAATAGGGTTATGCGAGCAAGGCATAACTACGTTAGGCTCGGTAACCAGAACCGAGGTAAACCCTACTGAGGCCTTATTGTATATAGACGTGTGAGTGCAACACGTAGGTCTACGCCACGTAGACATAAATAGGCATGTGAGCGTAACATGCAGGTCTATAGCAAATAGACAAATATTGCAGTGGCACCAATAATTATGTGTTACATATTGAGATTAAGGGTTATGCGTCAATGCATAATCAAATTGGACTCGATAATCAGAACCGAGATGAACTATTCTAAGGCCTTGTTGTAATTAGACGTGTGAGAGCAACACGTAGGTCTACGCCACGTAGATATAAATAGATGTGTGAGCGCAACACATAGGCCTACGCCACGTAGACATAAATAGGCATGTGAGTGTGACATGCAGGTCTGTGACATACAGACATATATGAATGGCATTACTGTTTAAATAGCATGATGAGCATATTATATTTGTTAAGATTTATACTGTCTTGCTGGGCTTGGCTCACGGGTGCTCTACTGTGCAGGAAAGGGTAAGACTGTCGTTGATCAGCCATGAGTGCAGAAGTTGGACGAAGAATGTACATGTTCGGGCCACACTAGACCAAGCGGGTTGGGGTCTACCAGTGATGTATTTTGAGACTCTATTTTGCCGCTTAGGTCGGCCAAAGGAAAAGAACTTGTAATAGTGTTTTGTAAATACTTTTGGGATCCCAACTTTTGTAACTTTTAAATTATAAGATTTAAGATTATCACAAGTTATTTTCATTCCGTTTATTAATAAAGTTTAATTTCCGCGCTTATTTTACTAGTAATCCCGATTAGGAGATAAGGGTTTCATAAGTTTATTTGGTAGCGTGCCTAATTATTTAGGGCATTACACTAACTCTAACCACCGTCTGGCGTCATATTCAAATCTTCAGTGCAAACATCACTGTAGTGAGTTTAAAATCATATGATGAGTAACATCGCTCATACTCTTCTAATTGACGAGAAGTATAAGCAATGACCTTGTTGGCTTACATCGGAACACACTCCAAACTCTATTTGGATGTATCATTAAAAACCACAAACTTTTTCCTGATCTGATGATAAAGTTAACACCGGAGTTGTAATTAGCCGCTACTTCAACTTTTGAGGACTGATTTCACACTAATCAATCCACACAATCAACTGACTTTTTTTTTAATTCTATTAAAAGTGTGGAGATCTTAAAAAATCCTTTTACAAAGCAACGATAATACTTATCTGAACCAAGGAAGTTTTTGACTTCCATAACTGTCTATGTTCTTCACCAAACCCTAACTCATTCAATCCTTCTCGGATATACCATAATCCCGCCTTATTATTCATTAATGAATTAGTGTTATTAATGAATTATATGAAGCTTAATAGCCAGAATAGAATCAATCTATATATTTATATAATTCTATTGTTAGGGATGGTGATGTGGCATCTTCTATGAGTTTTCTTTTCAATTCTTTGCTCTCTAATTTTTTCATATTTTTTTAGATTTTTGTTAGTTTCAAGGTGATGTGGCATCATTTATGAAGTGCTTCTTCTCCTTTAATTTTCTATCTATAAATAATAATAATTTTAATAAGTAACTTAAAAATTTGTAATAACAATATTATTTATTATGTTCATAGGTAACCTATTAGCTTAAATATTATTTATATGGTGTATTTAATTACGTTCATTTCATGTAAGTTATATACACTCAATTACTATAACTAATTTCATATATTGTTAGAGATATGAGACTCTTCATTATCATCCCACATTTGAGACTCTTCAATACTCCACTTAATTTATATATCCTTATGCCAACAAAAAAAATATATATATATATAAATTTATATATATCAATCATCTTCAAATCCTATCATATAGGGAGATGTTAATTATAAACTCTAAAGCAAAGGCTTTATCTACGCTAAAAGATTTTTGTTAGTTTCAAGGTGATGTGGCATCATTTATGAAGTGCTTCTTCTCCTTTAATTTTCTATCTATAAATAATAATAATTTTAATAAGTAACTTAAAAATTTGTAATGACAATATTATTTATTATGTTCATAGGTAACCTATTAGCTTAATTACTAATATATTATTTATATGGTGTATTTAATTACGTTCATTTCATGTAAGTTATATACACTCAATTATTATAACTAATTTCATATATTGTTAGAGACATGAGACTCTTCATTATCATCCCACATTTGAGACTCTTCAATACTCCACTTAATTTATATATCCTTATGCCAACAGAAAAATATATATATATATATATATATATATATATTTATATATATCAATCATCTTCAAATCCTATCATATAGGGGTTTCTCAAAAAAAAAAAAAAAATCCTATCATATAGGGAGATGTTAATTATAAACTCTAAAGCAAAGGCTCTATCTACGCTAAAAGTGATATTACAAATGTTACAAAACTATAATCACACACTTTTAGAAAGAATATGAGCTGTATTTTTTTTTTAATTTTTTTAGAATTTAATAGTGTCTTTTTTTTCTGTCTTTTATTTTTAGTTTATTATTATCATATTGTGATGTTAACTATTGTGTATGTGTGCAGCTTATCTATGGCTCTTCTTGGGTGCGTGCACTATTTGATGTTATAATCGTTTGGTTACAAAAGGAGCTAGAGAGGAAATAAATAGAATGGAGCAGAACATATATTTGTGTAAGTTGTTCATATATTAAATAAATTAATTGTTGGTTCACAAAAATATGAAAGGAAAGAAAATGTAAGCAAATGAAGTTGTTTTTAATTTTTATGTTGAAATATAGTGTTCTATAAACAATTTTAATTATTATCAATTTTGGAATAATACACCAAATTAGAGTTTTAAATTTCGTTCAAATTTTCATTTTCAAATAATCTTTTTCTTTTATGATCACTTTCTTTCTCATAGATTTTGAAATTTAGAATTTACTTTATTTATTATTTTCTTTTTCAAGTGAAATTTTATATACTTTTAGTATGTTTTAATGTGGGCTTTAACAATTTAAGATTTGTGGAACAAAAACAATTCAACACCAATCCAATAATCTAAATTTAATAATAATATTATTATTATTATTATTATTATTATTATTATTATTATTAGTTTATAATAATAATAATAATAATAATAATAATAATAATAATCCAATAGAAAAATAATAGTATCTTTTCATTTGATAACTCCCATATAAAATATTTATTATTATTATTATTATTATTATACCTTGAATGCTCATTTAAAAGCAAGAAAACAAATATAATTAAATATATAAAAAAATATAGATATATATTACAAGTTTAATCTACAATAAAGTTAATTAGGATGAAAACATTATTTATAATAAAAAATAAAAAATTAGAGAAACTTTCAATTGAACTATGAACTCACAAATTAAATGATAAATATCATTAGCTAATCATATTTAGAGCTATAGTGATATATTGAAGAAGTTGAAAATTTGTTAAAAATTTTGGGACATGTTTATTATAAGTTATGCTAGAGATGTATATTTTATTTTTCACACATTCATTTTTATAATGAATGAATTAATAAAAATAAGAAATGATACTTTTTAATTAAGTAACAAATTATGTTGTTAATAATATTATACTTTTTATTTTTAATTTATTCTCCTCATGTAAAACTAGAAAAAAAAAATTATATAGTAAATAAAAAGAATGTTTGAGTTCCATGTGCAATATATAGATTAATTATTTTATATAGTGTAATAAATAATTATAATAAAGAATTTATGATTTTGTAACTTAAGTTAGTAATTAATACTTAATCATGATAGGACCATTGCTATTGGGCACCGGTGTTTAGCGCCACTTAAGAACCACTCTTTAAAGTTATTATATATGAGACCTGATACTTAATTACACTAATAACAATATAACACCGAAAAAAGTACTATGCACCACTGATACAATTTAGCATTTCTCATCATAGTAGCCAAGTGACGAACCAACCTATTACACTTTCTCTCTTAATTACACTTATGCGTTAATTAGTAATTAAAAAAATTAATGACAAATTTATTTATTCAAATAAAAAATGTAGATGTTAAACTTCATCTTTTTTAAAAAAAATATATATAAAAAAACTTAATTAATGACCAATTTATTATTTCAGTTAAAAAAATAATTTAGAATAGAGTACTTTAATTATGTGATTTATTAGTCTTAAAATAAGATAATAAACACTCCTAATAATTTTGTAAGGTAATCTATTATTTAAAAAAAATATAAAATGCAAGATTAATTAGTAAAAAGATAAAACACACTTTAAAGTTATAGTATAATAATATATTAAAAAATAACAAACCAAAATATTAAATTCAAATCAAATGTTGTGCCGAATCTCAATTAGGCATAAAGGAGGATTTAGCAATAATTAAGAATAGTCTTAGAAAATATGAATTTAACAATAATTTTATTTTTATTTTCTCATTAGGCATGATTGTTCAAATGGTAATGTACTTGACATACTATGATGTTAAATCAATTTTAGTAGTCACCTACAAAAGTCAGATTAAGGCTAAGTAAGTTTTAGAAATTAATTATTCATTTTAATAATTTAAAGAAAATTAATTCATGACAAAAAATAATGCATATACATTTCATAGAAAAGTTTCCAATCAATATTTATGTAACACCCTAACTAACTTAGGCGTATTACGTGATTTTTAAACATACTGTGCAGCTCGTTGCTAATCAACGAGGTTTATGGAAAAACGTGATTAATTAAAATTTTGCTTTTTCATTAACTTATAAACCATTTTACAAAAAGTCACGGGATCCCGATTTATAAAATATTTACAAACGTTTTCACTGTTCAACTTTTACATCAAAATAAAGTCGTCTAACGACAATTACAAAATCTCAGCCGTGCTGTCCCGAGGATCGTACGCTCCAGGCCTAACCGCCCCGACATGTACAATCCCATAAGCTCGCTCACGGTCCATCAGCAACTGCCTTGCCTTTACCTACACATGCAACGTAAACTGTGAGTCGACAGACTCAGTAAGAAAAGCATAATAATAACATACATAAAACTGACTGCCGTGTCCAACACGATACTGAGCCCCGCTACTGCCATGTCCAACATGGTACTGAGCACTACTGCCATGTCCAACATGGTACTGAGTTTTGAACGTTCAGGGGACGGCACTATTGACAAGTATCCTCCTGATCGGTCGAACCGGTCATACTCCGCCGTCGGTCATACTCCAGCTGTACCGACGGGATAGGTCAATAGCGCGAACCACCAACCGGTGGTCACTGATCGGTCGAGCCGGTCATACTCCATTCTTGGTCATACTCCACTGTACCGACGTGACGGGGTTGGGTGGTTCGAAGCCTAAATACATATCTAATGTAAACTAACGTGGCTTCCTACATGCACGCTAAACATGTAAACTACATATGCATACCGTTATACTAATCTTACCCGGATTCGATTTCGTGTGTGCCACAACTCGACCGGAACTGAAGCCGAACGGCGGACATCGGCTCCTAAACCATAAAAACCACAACGCTATAAGTGACACGCTAAATCACTTCCCGGGGACTAAAACTCGAAACTAAAAGTTTCCCTATCGATAAAAAGCATGGCAATACCCCTAAAAACCCAAAAACGAGGAAAACTAGGGTTCTGAAAAATCCCCCATCCGGAAGTCCGGTTGCCCAACCGGAATTCCGGTTCTGGGAAAATCTGAACCCCCATCCGGAATTCCGGATGCTCAACCGGAATTCCGGTTCCTCGCAGGCAGCAACCAAAAATTCCCATATCTCGACCAATTTAACCCCAATTGATCCCAAACTTTCCAGACCTCCTACATAGGTCCCAAATAACAAATCCAAGGCAACAAACCTACCCAGAAACCACACATACAAATTTTGCCATTGGAGCTCAAGCTTTGAGTTCCAAACTCAAGCTTGAGCAAACCACCTAAACAAGCATGCAAACCAACATAATTCAACATAACTAAGCATAATCTAACCTCTGCAAACTAACAAGAACAACAGCAACAACACAGAACATAAACACAACACTTTCCATCCAAAATTCATACTTTTTTCATAAAAACAACAAAGCTTAGCTCAATCTAACTATCATGCTTTCAACATAGCTTAAATCCTATCAAAATAACATGCTTGAACTACACAAATCAACCACAAAATTACAGCAGCAACAACATCTAAAACAACATGCATGCATCATAATTTTTCACATAGTTTTTCAAGAAATTAAAGGAGAAAGGGTTAGAATCACCTACCACACTCAAGAGCTCACAATTAGGACGAATTTAGCTTAGAGAAATGAAGAAAAAACCCAGCTTTGCACCCCACAATACCCAGCCGAAAGTGAAGAGGAAAAGAGAGAGTTTTGTTGGAAAATTTTCTATTTTTTCTAAGTGTTGAGAAATGAGGGAAATTAAAAGAAAATTGTCATATAACTAAACTTATTTCAGCCAACTCAAAATAACCAAATAATATTTAATTCCATTTACAAAAATCACATAAGACAAAATATTAATGGGGCAAAAAGACCATTTTGCCCCTCCACCATAAAATCATGAAAATCATACTAAAGGGGTATTTTTGGGACATTCTAAATTCCCGGCCATTCCCGACATTCCCAATGTCTAAAACCCGTCCCCAAAATACTAACATACTAAGTTGTGATTTGAGCCAAACGCCGCGTTCCAAAATACCGGACACCGGAAATGCGAAATATAAAAACTGCTGATAACATACTTATGCATATCTGAATTCCATAAATATCCATGATAAATTATTTAAATAGCTATAAATAATTTCCTGATTAACATAAATAACTGCTAATTTCCAAATTAACTAAGCGGGCTTTACAATTTAATTATCTCTTACATTTTATTACAAAATTGATTACCTTTCATATATTGACATTTTGAGAGTATAACATTTAAATGTAATTATAAACCTTTTTGTAATATGATATGGTAAAATAACAATTGCTATATTTAATATTTTACATATAATTAGATAATGTGCACTTAGAATAAAATTATGAAAATAAAATTCACAGTAAAAAATAATAATAATAAGAAGAGAAAAGAAGTAAAATTATAAATTTTATTTGAATATATAATTAGACGAATATAAAATGTACACAATCTATATTAACATAAATATGACATGATCACATACCATATTTTATTACATTTCTTCTTAAATCAACAAATTAACAACAGTAACAATATTAATAATATTATATAATAAACTTATCAAAAAATATTATTATTTTTTGTTATTATATTTATTACCTTTATAAAAATTATTTTTCTTTTTATTAAAAAAATGTACAACCGCGCAACGCGCGGTTTTATTGCCTAGTATCAATATATATATATATAAAGGAAGGTTTGAAGAGAGTTGAGTTGGCTTCCTATAAAGATAGTATCATCATCTTTCTATTTTATGGTGATTTTAAATTTTTTTTAATTATTTTTTATAATAACAATAAAATAAAACTAACTAATTAAAAGAAATTAATCAATGACTTATAATATTCTAAAACATGACTTATAGTATTCTAAAATAAAAACCATTTATATATGATAATTACAACATTATAACATATGTATTAACTATTTGAATTCTACCATTAAAAATAAAAACTATTTATATTATTTGTATTTATTTATGAGACTTTTCATCTTTTCACCATTCTTACCATACTATATATATTATATGTATATCCTACTATTGTTCAATAACATGAAAAAAAAAAAAAAAAAAAAAAAAACCTAAAGACTATCACATATATACCACATAACAATATATATTTTAGAGCTTGATTTTTTCTTTTAAAAAAAATTATCTTATGGGATTAGGAAGAGCTTCAAACTATTGGTATGATTATGATTAATAAGGTATGCATTTTCTATTTTTTATTAGTATTTTTAAATATGTCATATTGTATAGCTCTTTTATGAGACTTTTCATCACCAAAAATCTTCAATATTCTTACTGTACTGTGAATATATATTTACTATTACTTAATGTTAGACATATAAAAAAGACATAAAAGAGACTATCATATGTGTACCATACTGTAAAGACCGCATATGATAAATACCTTGTATTATTAAATAATTAAAGTTTTTAAATGAAATTAAATTAATAATTATGATATGCATATTTTGGAAATATATTTAATATACCATATATATTTTTATGCTATTTTATGTTAATCACCTAATTTCTGTGATTGTGTTCGGAAGCTGTGGAAAGCGACGTTGGGCCTATAGAGAGTCGCATTTTATATAATTTAGAATATTATCGGGGTATTATTGATAGGTATTAGAGGTGTTGTGAATTGGACGGGATTGGTAATGTCTAGAATGCCCTTGGTATTGTTTAACCTTTGGCTTAAGTTAAAAGGGCAAATAAGTCATTTTGTTTATGTTGACTTTTGGTTTTTAGTGAGAAATGATGGCTGCATCTTTTATAAGGTTATATTAATAACAATTCATTATTTTTTTTAAAAAAAAAAAGATAGAAATAGAAAGAAGCTTAGAAAGGAAGAAAGGAAAAAGGGAAGTTAGTGAAATCTAGAAGTCTCTCTCTCTCTCTCTCTCTCTCTTTCGTGCTGCCTATAACCAGCAAGGGGAAGGAAATTCTTGCTGAAATTGGAGAGTTTCCAGCTTGTTTATAGAATCCAAATCAAGGTATATCTCTTTAGTAATGTTACTCAATGTTTTATTTAAGTTTTGGGGTTATGTTTTGGTGTTTTAAGCTTGATTAGGGGCTGTGTGTATGAATTCAATTTGGATTCATTTTCTGAAGTTGAGTAGTGTTATTTCTTACTGTTCTAAGCTGGGATTGAGCTTTAGGTTGTGAATAATTCAAGCTAGAGGTTAGAAAACCTAAGTTAGGTCTTTAATGGTGTTTTTGGGAATTGATTGAATTGTTGTGATTTGCTGCTTGGGTTTGGTTTAGAATAGTGTATGCAGGTATTCTGGAAGTTTTTAGAAGATTTGGATTTGATTTGAACAAAGGGGTGGAATTTTTGGGTTTCCAGCTCAGAACCGGAATTCCGGTTACTGGGGCCCTGTTGCAACCGGTCGACCAGTTGGTGCCAGGAACCGGACTTCCGGTTGGCAACCGGTTTGCCGGTTGGGACTTTTTCCCGAGCCCTAGTTTGCCCTGTTTTTCAAGTGATTTAGGGTGTTGGCATCTTTTTTATCGATAGGGTTAAGTTTAGTTTCCATTTTAAATCCCCGATAAGTGTTTTAGCGAGTCTCTCATCGAATTTTGAACATTATGGTTTAGGGCCCTGTAAAACGTCGAGCTGCACTTCCACTCAGGCTGACCGGCACACTTGAGCACGGAACGAGGTAAGATAGCGTAAGAATATATATATGAATGTATATGTTTGTTTTAATTGTTATACTACTAGCACTAATATAAAATGATTATTAGAGTGTTAGTATAGTATTACATGTTATTGGGGTTACGGTGTTACCAACACGAGTACCCAGGGTACGTCGTGTTTGTGGTACAACATTTAGTAATTCCTGGGAGTACAGTTAGGGCTCTACCAACACAAGTACAGAGTTGGTACTTTAGTGCATTTGGTATAGTAGTCGTACTACCCTTAAGAACGTTCTTAATCATTTGGCGAGCTTCGTTGCTAAGCTCAGGGCAGCTTAATCATAAAGCTGGCAGCATGCTACTTTTATATATTTCTTGCATATCTTACTGAGTCTGTTGACTCATCAGTTTTCTACCTTGTGTAGGTAAAGGAAAAGCAAAGCTGGAGGAACAGTGAGGCGGAACTCGGCATGATTGTACATATCGCGGCAGTGCAACCTGGAGGGTTTCGGTTTACTAGTATTTTGGAGTCTGTATTTTGAGGATGCTTGTCCGCTAAACTTTTAAAAAAAAAAAATATATGTACATATTAGTGAAAATACTTTTAACTTGTATTTTGATACTCGGGATCCCGATCCATATGGTTATTAATGTATAAATTATTAAAATTAATATTCGAGTTTATTATTATAAAATACGGACGTTTCACATACTATATACATATATAAATTTTAGAACTTGAAGGTTCTTTAGAAAATTATCATGTGGGATTAGAAAGAAAGCTATTGGTATGATTGTGATTAATAAGGTATGTATTCTTCATTTTTAATTATTATTGTTGAATGTACATTTTTGTATACATTCTCATACATATATTTATGTATATTATATTATTTTTAAGTAATCATCTTATATATAAAATGGATTTTAGGAAAAAGCTTAAGCAATTACCTTATATTTATGAAATTGATTTTAAAATTGTAGATCCAACAAGGCTCATCATATTCAAATGCAAAATCATTTATAAAGTCTAGATCTTTACATAGTGATGAGAGCATCAATAGTGATATGAAGAGATAACTTGTACTATAGCAAATGGATATGGTTATAGAATGATCGATTAACAACATTTAAAGTTTAAATATTTCAAAAATTAATCGGACAAATTAGAATCGATATTTTAGTCCAAAAGAAGGTCATATTTTTGCTAAGATATATTAATTTATTTTTTCTCTTTCAAGTTTCATATGTTACCATTTATTATTTTTGTTACATTTTATTAAATATTAATATGGTTCTTTACTTAAATATTGTTTTATTTTTTTATTTCTTTTTTAAAGATCATATATATATATTGTAAATAAAAATATAGTAATGTACTATGTAGTTAGATCAATATATAGAGAAAAAAAGAAGAAGAAGAAGAAGCAATTTATTTACATCAATTTTTTTAGCAAAAAAAAATACTTATTTACATCAATTTTGGTAATAAAAAAAAATCATGCACATTAATTTTGTAACAATACTGAAAATTCTTGGCATTTTTTTTAATATTTATTGTTATTATAATATTAATAACAATCTATTTATCTATACATATATATTCTATATGTATATGATATAAATATATAAAAAAAAAATGATTTTACATTCTGTTTATATTTCAATTTATTTTTATTATTATGTGAGAGTTTTATATTTTTATCAAAAAATAAAAATATATGAAAAAAAATTATCATTAACTATCATTAATGGATCAAGTGAATTCTTTTTATTTTTATAACTCTCACCACCACTACCACCATTATTATTATTATTATTATTATTATTATTATTATTATTATTATTATTATTATTATTATTATTATTATTATTCCACTATTTATTTTTATAATATATCATTTGGCAATGTATTTACTCATTACTACAACATGCAGTAATACCATATTATTCTAAAATAATCCATATAGTAACCAAACAATTATTTTATTTTTGATAGAGAAAAAAAATGTGAGAAAATAAAAATTTAGATAATATAACAATATTTTTAGATATAGACTATTATACGGTTTGACTATAATTAACATCTAAAATAAAATTAATTCATTATATTTATAACCATTTAAATTATTTAATTTTGTAGTTGTTTTAGTTATGTAATTATAAAAATATATATACAACAATCAAAATTAAAGATCATCAACTACGTTGATATTTAAGAAAGAAATAGAAAATTTAATTACAATTACAATTAGTATTTTCATACCAAGTTGTATTGTATGTTATATATTTTAAGAAAAAGAATAACTCGACAATATTAGTATTCATATTGTGGTTATTATATACATTTTATAATATTAAAATAATAAAGGTGAAAATAATGGAAAAATATCTAAAATACATATTTTTAAAATATTTTTTTTCAACTACTTTGAATATAAGTATACATTTATATATATATATATTATTTTTTCATTAAAAGATGATATATATATATATGCGTATTCTCTGAAATATAATACTAATCATAAATATTAACAAATATAATTATACATTTATAAAAGTAGCATAGAATAGTAACTTATATGATATAAACTTGATATTTTTGAAAAAGGTATTAAATTGTGAAAACATAACATTACTATTAGTGATTATCAACTATTTTATAAAAACTAGCTAGCAGGGAATATATCCATATTAATATAATAAGTTAGTTATTTCTGACCATCTCTATTACTAATATATATAGTTAATTATTTTATTATATAACTTGAAGTGATTATTTCTATTATTATTAATATATATTTATAGAACAAATAGACATTATATTTGAATAGATTAATTTTTTTAAAAAAATAAGATTAGTTCAGATTTTTGTTGATATTTTAACTTTTATACATTAAAAAAATAATATATTTTATTTATTATTTATTCGATATAAAAATTAATCAACTTAAAAAATAACAATTGTTGAAAACCGCGCGAAGCGCGGATTCATTCTCTAGTATATATATTAAGGAAAGTATAAGAGAGGCCATGTGGCATCACCTATGAGCTATATTTCCTATTCTTTGTTTTATCTATTTTTCTATTTATTTAAGATTTTAATTAATTTTGATCATCATGATTAATACTCATACAAAAATTTAAAAGACACACTAATGAATATTATTTAGTCTTTATTAAGAATAAAGATGTGATATATTCTCTTATAAAAAAAAAAACGTAGTATATTCATATCAATTTCACAAGTGTATATAGTTGGATTTAAGAGAGCAGTGATTTTTTCCATACATTTTTTAATTTTTATCATATTTGTGTATAAAAAATAAAAAGTTCAATAATAGTAATAATAATCTATCTCAAATCTCAAATAATAATAAAAAATAAATAATACAAATAATATTTTAAATCAATTTTACAATTTTTTTTGTTCAAAGTATGCTCAATTATTTTAGTTCACTTTTATTATTTATTTAATTATTTTATTTTACTTTTACATATCTAGGATTCTAATTTTTTAATTTTATGGTTTTTTCTAATTTTTTTCATTAAACAAAAACATTCCATATATGATTAAAAATAAATTTATTTAAAAAAAAATAATAATATATTACATATAAAAAATGTAACATACATATATACACAAACTTTAACAAGTGTAACAAATATATTAATAAACAAACTATTCACATTCTTATAATAATTGCACCATACTCTTAAAAAAAATCAAAATGTAACTGCCAATATTAGTAATACATTTTAATATTTTTTTTTTTGGTAAATCAGAGAAATGCATTACCTCAACAGAATTTTTACAAACTATTAGCGCCTTCAAAATAGAAGACCTATAAATTCTATGTGTGAATCCCATGTATGAATCACCATCTAATTACAAATTACATCCCAAAATTACAATGACCCTTTTTTTTTCCAATTCACTATTGCTGTACAATTCCTATAAACCATTGAGCATCATATTCTGAGACTTTTTTAGGCCATACATAAGTAAATCTGCTCTTAATTTCTTCTTTGATATTCCTAGTCACCTCAGTGACTCTCGGCTCCTTGGACTCCCACAACATTAAATTCTGAGCCCTCCAGATTTGGTACACTGCTGAAGCAATAACAGCATACCATAAACTCTTTCGAAACCTGCCTTTGTTTGATCTTTCAATCCACCTCAATATTACATCAAGGTCCACCGATTCAATCCTCCAATGCAACCAAGATTTAATCTGCAATAAACACTGAGTTGCAAATATACAAGAGAAAAATAAATTGTTTTTTGTCTCGGAATGGCTACTGCAGAAGAGGCAGCAGTCATCTGAGATGACCTTCATGTGTTTCAACCTTGATCTAGTTCGAAGGCGATCTTGAACAGCTGTCCACAATATAAAGCTTTGTCTTGGAATGTTTTGTCTATTCCAAACTCCATGGCTCCAATTTACCTTCCTTTGAGGGGGGCAAAATAAATTGTAACCATTAGAGATTGTATAGATTGAACTTGTAAACTGCTGCTCACTCATTTTCCCCTTGATTTGTTCTTTAACATATACCAGTTTTTTCCAATACCAACTCGCTTGTTGTGGGGCTTGGTAGTCCCACCAATCCTCCCCTTTTAAGTATACACAATGTACCCATTTAATCCACAAATTGTCTTCCTTGTTCGCAATTGCCCAAACGTATTTTGTCAAGGCAGCCATGTTCCATTCTGCTATCTTTTTAAGCCCAATGCCTCCTGCTGCCTTCGGTTGACATACACTCTCCCAAGCTATGAGTCCAGGCCCTGTTGTTGTATGATGACCCCTCCAAAGGTAGGCTCGACATATTTGCTCAATGTCCTTTATGATCTTCTTAGGTAAAATCATAATTTGACTCCAATACGAATGTATAGCCATCAAAACCGAGTTTACCAACACCGCTCTACCTGCTAAGGACAGATTCCTTGAACGCCAAATTTTAATTCTTGCTGTCATTTTTTCAGCCAACACAGCACATTCTTTACCAGAAATTCGTTTGGCACATATAGGGATACCTAAGTATTGAAATGGTACCTCTTTTTTTGAAAAGCCTGATCTGTCTATAACTCTTTGCACCTCGCTTTCTTCCATGCCACAACAGTAGAAAGCCGACTTATCTGGGTTCGGTTGTAGTCCTGAAGTGCAAGAGAATAGTTTCAATCCTTGAAGCATAAGATGAATACTTTGGAAGTCTCCATGGCAGAATAGAATTACATCATCGGCAAACATTAAGTGATTCATCTTAAGCTCCTTGCATCGATCATGATACTGAAATTCTGGTTTGCTTCCAATTCTGCTCATTATCCTTGACAAGTACTCCATTCCTAGAACAAATAGGAGCGGAGACATGGGATCACCCTGTTGGAGACCTCTTTTCCCTTCAAAGAAGCCATGAAGAGTCCCATTAAACATTAATGAGAATCAAGTAGTGCGTACACAGGTCATGACCAACTGAGTGAACTCCCCAGGAAATTGAAAAGCTTGCATGATCTCTTCTAAGAAATCCCATTCTAGTGTGTCATATGCTTTCTGTAAATCTAGCTTAATCATACACCCTGGCCGAGCCCCTTTCCTCCCATAGTGTCTAATTAAGTCCTGACATATCATAATGTTGTGAGCAATAAATCGACCTGATACAAAGCCTCCTTGATTCTGTGCAATCAAATCTGGGAGAATAGTCTTGAGTCGAGAACATAGCAATTTGGTAGCAGTCTTGTAGATGACATTACAGCACGCGATTGGTCTGAAGTCTTTTACTGTGTTCGGACACTTGCTTTTAGGAACTAGTGTGAGTACAGTTGCATTAATTTCTTTCAAAATTTTCCCCGAGTGTATGAATGATAACACTGCTTCAGAAACATCATCCCCAACTATGTCCCAGTTATCTTGAAAAAAGAAGCTTGAATACCCGTCAGGTCCTGGAGCTTTAATCCCTGGAATCTCAAAGATAACCTTTTTGACATCTTCCTTACTATACTCTTTCATTAGTCTCTCTGCTTGTTGCTGTGTAACCAAGGGCCCTTGTTGCATGATACTCTGCATTACATGTCGCCTTTGCTCCATTTTACTACCTAATAGTTGGTAGTAAAAGGAAAGAAAAGCTTCAGTAATTTTATTCTGATCTTCTACCCTTATTCCTTGTTGGTCTTCAATTGAAAGTATACTATTCTGTCTCCTCCGTTCCCTTATGCTTGCATGAAAAATCGCTGAATTTTCATCCCCTTCCTTAATCCAATTTACTTTGGACTTCTGCTGAAGAAAAGAGGACAGCCCCTTGAGTAACAAACTGTATTTCTTCCTTGCTGCCATTTCTTGTTCAAGCAGCCCGTGTTGAAGTGGGTCAGCCTGAATCTTCATTTGAATCTCCACTAAGTCCTCCTTTGCTTGGTTGGTTGCCTCTTGAATGTTGGAAAATTCTCTTCTATTCAACTCTTTTCAATTCAGCCTTTAACATTCTTAACTTGTATACAAGTTGGAACATTTTAGTGCCAGCAACCGAAGCCTTCCAAATTCGGGTCACAATCTCTAAGAACCGTGGATGTGAGGACCACATTCTAAAGTATTTGAAAGGCGACTTGCCTCTTCGAATTTCAGGATGAATTGAGACAATGACTGGGGTATGATCAAACAACCCTTCCACCATAAAAACAACTTCAGCATTGGAAAAATCATCCATCCACTTCCTATTAGCAAGCACTCTATCTATCTTGGACCATATCCTTTCATTCCCTTGTCTTTTGTTGCTCCATGTAAAGTAACTGCCTCTAAATTTAATGTCCTCCAACTGGCAGCAATGAACACAATCAATAAATTCAGTAGCTTCATTATATTTCACCTTTTTCCCTATCCTTTCTTCCTTGCTCAATATCTCATTGAAATCACCTAGTATCACCCATGCCTCATTTGTTGCTATTCGTTTCAAATCAGTCCATAAAACCTTTCTCCCTTCCATATCATTAAAAGCATAAACATATGTAATAAAGAATCGATACTTACCATCTAAAGTTGTGACAAATAGATGAATAAGTTGACTAGTACACATGAGAACACTTACAATGAAACTAGAAGTTCCAAGCCACCAATATTCTTCCTCCATCATGCCATGCATTATTCGACGTAAAACACCAACCACGAAACATATTTACATATAAGGCACCCAGCTTGTGTGCCTTAACTCTCGTCTCGAGAAGACCAACTAGTCCAGCTTTATGAGTACTAATCATACTCTTTACTTGATTCTGCTTATCTTGACTATTGATCCCTCGGACGTTCCAACTTACTATTTTATCCATTTCCCACAGGAGGCACTCCCCCTCCTCTATTCTTTCCAATATGTCCATCCCCATATTCTGCTACTGGTACTGAATGTACTTGTGAAGTTCCTGGGATATCCAAACTCGAAAATCTGTCAGATAACACAACAAAGGCATTAGTCACTTTTGGCCCATCTGTTTTTGCAATATTCTTGCCTTTGCTCCCTTCTTTTTCTGCCTGAAATCCATCTGTATCCACCTTATCATCAGTTGCTGGTGCTGCTGGTTTACTCTCCTTTACTACCCATTGTTGCTTATTCCCATCCTTCTTGCGACATTCAATCGTTTCATGACCAAGTCCTTTGCAATGATTGCATTGAACCGGTTTCCACTCATAAGTGACTGCTGTAGTAACTACAAAACCATGCTCATCTTCAAATTGAATTAGACCGGGAAACTCCTGTTTTATCGACACTTCTATCAATACTCTAGGATAGTTCAGCTTGTTCCTTTCCTTGGTTACAGGATCGACTTGCAAAGGGACTCCCACTTGTCCCACAATCTTGTATAATGACTTCTCCCCCCAATACTTCAAATCAAGATCAGGGAGTTGAATCCATATCGGTACAGTCCTTATATCTTCCTTCTTGAAATTGGTATCCGGATCCCAAGCTTTCATCACCACAGGCCTATTGTTAAAGAATACATATCCGCCATGTATCACTTCATCCCTGATTTCCACAGTATCAAATCGAACTAAGAAGACACCATAAGACAGTGAACCTACTCTGTTCACTTTTCCATTCCAAACCCGTCTAATAAACCCTTCAATAATCGAAAGGGGTGGATTAGCACCCAGGACATAACAAACAATTGAAGAACTCCAGAAATGCACCTCATCTTCTATATCCTCTACTGTTATTTTGACCTTAGGAGCAGAATTTGTATTCTTGAATGATTTATCTAAGTTTCGAACAACATTGCCAGACCTAAGAATAGGGGGAGTAGCAACATTACCTTGCTGAATTCTTGCCTCGCATTCTCGATTAGCACTCAGGAAAAATGCAAAATCCTTGCTAATCTCTTCTTGCCTCTGAATTTCTTTCAGTGAAGACCTAGGTGATAATGGCTCCATGAATGACTCTGCTTCCTGCCCGTGAATCACTGGTTCGCCTTCTCCTTCCTCTTCCGAAAAATCAATTGGTTCTATCCCTAGAACAGCATCCATCGTCTTAGTTTTCTGGACATCCGCCGTAGAAGTCGGTCCTCTTTTCCTTGTTTTCTTGACTGCCGATTGCTGCTTGCCCTGCCTCGCCCTGGTTTTTGCCATAGCACCAGCCCTAGAGAGCTGCACGAGAGAGAGAGAGAGAGAGAGAGAGAGAGAGAGAGAGAGAGAGAGAGAGAGAGAGAGAGAAAATCTAATTTTAAAATTTTTAATACATTTTAATATTAATAGTAATTGAGGAATAACTTATATTCTTTTAGACTTCTGTTAGGATCATAACAATAATAAATCCAATAATAGTTTTTTTTTAAAAAAATCAAAAAAAAAAAATCAAAAAATCAAAAAATCAAAAATCAAAAAATCAAAATGTAACTGTCATTAGTAATACATTTTCATATTAATATTAATAGTAATTAATGAATAGCTTATAGTCTTTTAGACTTCTCTTTGTATCATAAAAATATATAATAATAAACTCAATGATAGTTTTATTTTTATTTTTGTTAAAATAGTGTATAATCTTTTTATAGGCTTCGTTTGTATAGGTAGTCAATTTTTAAAGAATATTATTCCAACATGTATAAGTTAATTAAAACAAGTATTTTTTTATAAGAAATAGACATGCAATTAATAATAATTATAATTTTTTTTTGACGTGATAATTATAATTAATTATAATAAGTAATAAATATAATTAAAAAAGACAATCAATATAATAAGTAATAAATATAATTACAAAAGACAATCAATAGAAGAATACTAAGAAAAACGTAATTAGAAAATAATATATATATATATAGTACTAAAATCTTTTTGATTATCAGAAGCCATAAATAAAAAATACAAGCTAATATCTCATGTAGGGGTCTATACCCTTCGTGGTGTTCTCTCTAATGACGATCTCAACAAGGTTTCTTTTCTTCCTTCTTCTCATATTTATTTTTTAATTTTGTTTATTAATGAATTCGCTTTCTTAATTATTTTTTAGTGGTATTCCATTCTTATTGATAGATCTGTAAATTTAAGTATAACTCATATATCGATTTCCTTGAGTAGTTCTATTGACTTTTAGTATATTCTGTTGGAAATTTATTTTACCAGGATCTTAGATCTACTCACAAGTATGTTTATTAACACCCTAAATATGAACTTTCTAAAACGATGGAATAAACACATATAAAGTTAAAAGAAACCTTACATTGGGTGCAGCGGAATAATATGACTCCTTCCGTTCAGATATCTAGCCCTTGATTCCTTTCTGTAGCAGAGCATTATCAATATCTGAACCTGGATCTCTTTCTCTGAATCTTTGATGCTGAAACTCCTTCTTGCTGAAAGTCTTTCTTCACGATCTTCCTCACTATGATTGAGGTATCACTTGCTGTGTGTGGGCACTACTCATACACTAAGTATTTCGAAATCTCAATGAGGAAGAGAGAGAGAGAGTGGGTTCGGCCAAAGATAGGGAGAGAGAAGGCTCAGGTTTTTCTCTGAAGGAAAAATAGAAAATTTAAGTGTAATTTTCCTGAAGCCTTCACTATCTATTTATAGCATTCCACTAGAGTTAGGTTTGAATTATTTGGCATTAAAATAATGAAAATATCAGAGGTAAATTCCTATAAAAGTGGTCGGCCCTATACTAGTGGATTTGGGCCTCACTTTTTCCAATTTTGCAGTTTTATCTTTTCTGCATATGATTTTCTCAAAAACGCCAATTTTCTAATTCAACCATTTAAATGCCAATTCTAACTATTTAATAACTATAAATAATTATTAAATAATATTGTCATTTATCATATTTATTAATTGAACCATACAAAGTATCATAATTAACAAATATGCCCCTAAAACTCTTTATTTACAATTTCGCCCTTACTTAGTGAAAAATTCACAAATAGACATAGTCTAATTTGAGAATTATAAATGATTAATCAAAACCAATTACATGAGTCTTACAAGCAACATTAAATGTTATTTCTGATCTATATTAATAAGTAAATCTGATTATATTGAAATGAGTTTTATTTAGGGCATCAAACCCAACAAACTCCCACTTGCACTAATATAAAACCAAAAAGTGCGTTTCAAATAATCTCAACACCTTGATATACAAATCAAGTGTAGTAGTAGTAAACTCCTCGTAATAGGATCTGAAAGGTTGAATTAAACACAACCTTTTCTCCACCATTACTCTTCCTTTAATTACAAAATCATTGATAATGTGAAATTCCTCTCTATATGTCTACTCTCTTGGGATACTGGATTCTATACCTTTGACAACTACTTTTGGTTAATCAGGAAATTAACACTAGTAGTTTAAGGCAATTTGGAATGGTGCCAAAGATGTATAGAACTTTCCTTAGACTGAATAAGTACCTTTCCTGCAGCTTTAACATTCAGTCTTTCTCTGGTAGACCTAGAGACTTCAGATAGGTTTTTACACTTCTCCAAAATCACTATTCCACCCCCAGAGTAACCACCATCTTATCAGAAAGATTTTCTAGCACAAAGGCAAATTTCGAAATCTGATGTGGTGTAGTCTAAGAGTTTTAAACACACTCTTATAGACTAACATATAGTTCCTCTTCTTAATCTTAGGATTTACTTGATTGTCTTCCAATGTTCTTCTTTTGGATTAATCTGATACCTACTCATTACTCCCACTCAACAACAGGTGTCTGGTCCAAGGCATACAAAAGCATATCTAAGACCTCTCGCTGTTGATTTAAGAAATTCTTTCATGGCTTTATCTTTTCTGATATAGTTGAAACTTTCCCTTAGATAAATAAAATCTATGTTTAAGAAGGTGTGAAGCTTCTATAGATTGCCATTAGAAAGAAAATGCTCCAGCATCTCACTAAAGTAAGTTGCTTGCATTAGAGTAAGTAATTACCAGGTATACCACAAGCCATAGGTTTAGATAAACTCAAACCTATAATACTAGGAACAGGAAGTTTTGTTAAGTCCATTGAATGGACTTATAAACGAAAATTTCCTTTTATGTCCTTGTAATAGAAAACTTTGGGTTATTCCATGTGAATGGATTAAACCATAGTTCTATTGGCTTTCTTCTTAGTTTCTTATCTTGACAATCTATTACTTGTTTAAACTCACAATGGATTTTAATCACTAGTGTCTCCCAAGTCATAAGAAAGTGAGTTCCTAGTAACTCTCCCACTACGACCAGGTACCGTGAATTATGTCTAAGAAAACTAAATGGTATTGATCTCTTCGGTTGTGACAAGACAACAGAGGCAGTGGGATCATCATATATCAAATAAGATGATAGAACACTTTTGGAATCAAGAATTAAATATCTCCTTTATTTGCTACTTGTTTTTCAGACTTAGTCATTTTCTTAGAAAAGTAGTATTTGTTTAAACGAACACTTTCTTATCTATTGACAATGGGATGGTCCACCCCTAATCACTTAGAATAGCTAACAAACCATGGTTAACAGTTCTAGCTTTTCTTAAGATTTGATTAGGTCATCCATGAATCTAGTAATGATTTACTTTAAGTACCTAACCATTACATCATTCTGAAATTGTATTACCATAGAAGGAATTAGGCAACGACTAGTAACTAATCATCAACATGCAACTCGAAATTTCTGGGGAGGTAAGTTTGGATATAATTCAAAAAACAATTTAATGATCTTTGAACTGCATATCTACTAACTATTTCTCCACCCCTATCAGTTCGCAAGATCTTTAACCACTTACCTTAATGGTTTTAACCATTGCTAGAAATTAATGAAATTTTTCAAACATTTCAAATTTCTTGCTAAAAGGTATAATTTAGAGTTATCGTTTTGAGAATACAACGAAAAACTCATATCCACCCTGAATGTACATCCATCTGCGAATGAGATGAACTACTTTCAGTGGATATAGGCATATTAACTCTTTGCAGAGATTGATCTTGTCAAATCCACTATGAACAAGATACAAATGCCATAGATTAAAAAAAATGTGGTAGTGTCTTTTGATGACTTAGGTATAGTTACATCAACGAGTTCATAGAATACTGCAAGTGGATCCTGGTCACAGAATACCTAACTCATATTCCATACAGTTTTAATCCATTAATATAAGATGGATATTAAACACTTTAGTAAGTGTAACTGTATTGTATTCTGGAATTAGAAATATAAGAAAATTTCTATTGGTAATCTAAAATTAAAGTCAAAGACTTAAATTTATACCAAATATAATGAGTAATTCTATCTTGGACCAGCACTACTAATACAAACTCTAAGTCAGATTTGCCCATACAAGTAAGAGATTTCTAAGATTGAGGATTTATATCAATTGGGAATAGAATTTCGGGATTATAATCATATTCGTCATTTAATTTCTTAAGAGAAAATATAATGACATGAAATGATTTATAGACCATTCATCCAATGATATATTATTGAGCTAATTCGAAATGAATAAGCTAAGAGGAATTAGGATAATTTCGTTTATAAATAAGAATCCAACGATGCTTCGATTAGCGAAAGACAAAGTAATCTTATTTATGTAATCTTCTTGTTTCATATTGTAAAAATACTAGTCTAAGGTGTCATCAATTGATGAACAGCTAGATGTTGCATATACAATATTTATCTTTCGAGATCTTACACTATTATGTATGTCTAATGGTGAAAATCCATTAGGGATTAATCTCATTAGAAAAACAAACATGTTAGACCAACAATGAAGATTCGAAATTAAACTACAACTTAATAACAGAAAATAACATGATTCAATATAAATTCATACACAATTCAAAAATTATAAACATATAGCAAGTAGGAATGACTAGTGAAAATACTAAAACATACAATCCTAAATAATTTCCAAGGTTTTCAACAAACTGATACAGTGTCCCGGTAGGCGAGAGTCAAAGTATCATTTATTGAATAGAGTTGTCAGCTCATCTAAAATAAAAACCATTCTAGCAACCTTTTATTCGATCAAAATAAGAATCCAACGTTGTCCCGGTAGGCGAGAGTCAAGGTTATTCTTATTTTATGAGCTTCCACCATTGTTTCATGTTTTATGAGTTTATCTCTAAGTAGTCACCGTAGGGGAGAGTCTAAATAGAGACGAAAACTCACAAAACACTTATCAAATGAAATCTTACGGTGTTAAATGCGTTCAACGAATAACCATCCATAGGGGGACGAAGTCTAGCGTCTCGAGGTTATATTGAAAACATTTAACTTTTGTAAGACCAACAATGGAGATCGAATATCTTAATAATAATCAAGCTCATTATTTAAAGTGAGTTGTATTTTCTTTGATTCTCTTTATTTAATTTATTTATTTTAAATATATATTTATTTAAAATTTCCAATTTAGAATGAAAAATTCTAAATATAAATTTTAATTTAATATTTATAAATTTTACTTAGATGGATATGAAAATAACATAAATTATTTCCATCTTAGTAATAATTTCCAATAAATATTTAGAAAAATATTCAATTTAAGTTGTTACAAAATTAATTTAAATTAATTTACAACTCAAATTTAATTTTCTATAAATATATATTGCATTTCGAAAAATTAAAGTATTCTAGGACACAATTTTCGAAAATGCATGTTAAAATAAAAAATTAATCCTGGAAAATTTATTCTAATTTAATGTTGGCCCAAAATTAATTAATAAAATTAATTTACAACAAAAAATATAATTTTCCTATTTAATTAAATATATAAGAAAAATTTCAAATATTTAAGTATGATGATGAAAATCAACTTAAATATTAATTTTCTATTTAATTAAATACACTAGAAAAATACTTCAAGCAAAAATATCATCTATCTAGATTTTTCTTTGACTAATTAATTCAATTTCTAATAACATACTTTAATTTAATTTATTTTAATTAATCATTAAATGAAAAAAATTATTGATTTAAGTTGGTCCAAAACTAAAATAAATAATTTACAACTTTAATCTATTTTTCAAATAAAATTCGAAATTTCAGCATTTAAGAAATGCAATTTCGAAAATTGATTAATAAAATAAAGAAAAATATATTTTACTTCATTTATTTTAATTAATCATTAAATGAAAAAATCATTGATTTAAGTTGGTCCAAAATTAAAATAAATAATTTACAACTTTAATCTATTTTTCAAATAAAATTCGAAATTCCAGCATTTAAGAAATGCAATTTCGAAATTTGATTAATAAAATAAAAAAAAATATATATTTTGAAAATTATTTAAATTTAGTTGAAAAAATAAATTTCAACTAAAAATAATTTTCTATTTAATTAAGTGTCATGAAAAAAAATATTTAAGTATGATGATGAGAATCAACTTAGATATTTAATTTTCAAGTTAATTAAATTCAAGAAATAAATAATGAAGTGTAGAGAAGGCTTAATTATTAATCTCTAGTTTAATACTAGGAAAAATATACTTAAAATAAATTGTACCAAAATTAATTATATAAATAATTAATTTCACAATGTATAATATTTTCCTTTTAAATATTAGAAATAATAAGTAGTTTAGAAATAACTATCTAGAAAATATCTTATTTGACTAAGTATCTTTTCCACAAAATTTGAAAAAATATCTAATTTAGGTTGTATTAGAAAAAATCTAGAACCTAAATATTTTCAAATTTAAATTTAATTAAATATCAAAAATTAAGTTGTAACCACTTAATTCAAAAATATTCCATTTTAAGTTAATATTCGAAAAGATATTAACCTAAAAAAATATCTTAAATATTCCATTTTAAGTTAATATTCGAAAAGATATTAACTTAAAAAATATCTAAAGAATCTTAATAACCAATGCCTAAAATTCTCCAACTTAATTTTGAAATTTTAAATCCAAAAGATATTCAGATTTAAGTTGGTTAGTTGTAGTTAACTAAATATCAACTTAAATAGGAATATTTAATGAAAAATTTAAATTAAGCTCCAGAAAGAATCTAGATGGTTATAATTCTATATTTAATTAAATACAAGAAAATACATATAGTTTAGCTTAGAATAAAGAATTCTTTAAACTATAATTTTCTTAAATTAATTTCAAAATAAATGAAATTAATTATGTTGCTAATCAATTTTATTATGTTAAACTAGTTTAATTAACCTAGTACAGTTATTCAAATCAGGCAAATGAGCCTTCACAATTGGGGTGGTTCATGTGAGGGGGTGCTGGGTTCAGTATGTCGTACCCACTACTATGGCTCCCAACTCTCACACAATGCCCAAAAGAGAGGAATTTAACCTTAAAATGAACAACTGTTATTAATTGAATAGGCCCAAAAACTAAATGGGCCTAAATAAAATCTATCAAGAACTATGATAATTTATTTTAGCAACAACAACATATATGCATCTATAATAAAATTAAACGCATAGGCTCACACAGGCACACTTTGAATGGGTCCTATCATGTTGCTAGGTCATACACAGATGAAAGAAGTTTGTAAATATACCTGTTACAAATTATTATCTTGACCAAGGGAGCCATCAGATCATTAGATCTGGCAAAAAGTAACCATGGCTATTTACAATCAAGTAATAATAGGTTTTGAAAACTTACAAACAACCTAAAACACATACTCCTGTAACAAGGTTAGCTGGATAGTTGGATGTAGGATTTATTTAATTTTAAATAAATAATTTCGAAAAATAATTAATTAAATAAATAAAAATTTATTTTCGTAAAAAAATTTAAAAAAAAATTAAAAAAATTTCGAAATTTAAAAAAAAAATTAAAATTAAACCTACAATTTTGAAAAATTAGGTTTCAACCAACTTAAATATCATTTCAAAATTTGCTAACTACTTTTAAAATTTAAATGTTATTTTATAAATAAAAATTAAATAAAAAATTAAAAAAGATAAATGAATATCTTTTTCAAATTTTAAATGTAATTTAAATAAATAAAATAACAAAATTTAAAAGTTAGCAAAATATCTTATATCTATTTAAAATTACATGATTATAGTTATCTTATTTTAAATTTAAATAAGGTCAAATTATTTAAAAAAAGATTTAATTTAAAAATTTAAAATCTGACATTAAATTTAAAAATAAGATAGATAATTAAGCAAAAAAGATAGATATTTACTATTTTCAAATTCAAATTACACTAATATCATGAATTAAATTTAAAAAATATTAAATTAATTCAATATGATAATTAGAATTGAATTAGGAATAGTAATAGTATAAATACAGAATTACACAAAAAATCGGAAGTTAATTCCATGAAAAAGCATGAAAAATCGAAGAAAAACGAAAAAAATGTGAGCTGTACGGACAGTTTTCGCGATCGCAGGAAAATTTCAACACAACTCCGATTTTTTCGAATCTTCAAAAAATCATAACTAATTCAAATTAAATCAAAATTGAGTTCTGTAAAAAAGTAACTTGCTTAATTTTTTCCATACTATCCAATAAAAATAATTCCAGAAACAGAATCGCAATTATTTTTTACAAAAATTCACAATCATCAATCAATCATCAAATAACACTCAATACAACATGATACCATCCAAAAACAAACAAACAATCGTTTTAAAGTCCAAATTTCTTGCAAGTAAATCAATTACCATGGCTATGAGGACAGTTGTTGGAAATTTATTTTACCAGGATCTTAGATCTACTCACAAATATGTTTATTAACACCCTAAATATGAACTTTCTAAAACGATAAAATAAACACATATAAAGTTAAAGGAAACTTTACATTGGGTGCAGCGGAATAATATGACTCCTTCCGTTCAGATATCTAGTCCTTGATTCCTTTCTGTAGCAGAGCATTATCAATATCTGAACCTGGATCTCTTTCTCTGAATCTTTGATGCTGAAACTTCTTCTTGCTGAAAGTCTTTCTTCACGATCTTCCTCACTATGATTGAGGTATCACTTGCTGTGTGTGGGCACTACTCATACAATAAGTATTTCGAAATCTCAATGAGGAAGAGAGAGAGTGGGTTCGGCCAAAGATAGGGAGAGAGAAGGCTCAGGTTTTTCTTTGAAGGAAAAATAGAAAATTTAAGTGTAATTTTCCTGAAGCCTTCACTATCTATTTATAGCATTCCACTAGGGTTAGGTTTGAATTATTTGGCATTAAAATAATGAAAATATCAGAGGTAAATTCCTATAAAAGTGGTCGGCCCTATACTAGTGGATTTGGGCCTCACTTTTTGCAATTTTGCAGTTTTATCTTTTCTGCATCTGATTTTCTCAAAAACGCCAATTTTCTAATTCAACCATTTAAATGCCAATTCTAACTATTTAATAACTATAAATAATTATTAAATAATATTGTCATTTATCATATTTATTAATTGAACCATACAAAGTATCATAATTAACAAATATGCCCCTAAAACTCTTTCTTTACAATTTCGCCCTTACTTAGTGAAAAATTCACAAATAGACATAGTCTAATTTGAGAACTATAATTGATTAATCAAAACCAATTATATGAGTCTTACAAGCAATATTATCTCAACTAGTGCGGGGACCATGGGTCTATATAACCGAGCTTCCAATAAGTAGATCAAGAATTTAGCACTAAAATTCACTAACTTATTAATTCTTCGTTGAATCCACGCATAGAACTTAGAATTGCACTCTCAGTATATAGAATGCTCTATATGTTCCACCATATAGACACATCATTAGTTATCCATTGTTATAATCCTAATTTGATCAATGATCCTCTATATGAATGATCTACATTGTAAAGGGATTAGATTACCGTTACACCCTACAATGTATTTTAACACTTGACCCCGTATAAATGATATTTCAGCTTATGTGAAATGAGTACTCCACCATTTATGTTCGTTTGGTCAAGCTCAAAGGAGATCATCCTTTGCTTACTATTCGCCAGATATAAGCTATAGATTTCATGTTTATGCTAGCGCTCCCACTCAATTGCACTACCGTGTTCCCAAAATGTACGTATCACCCTGACCTAAAAGTAGGCTTAACTAACAAATCAAAGAACACGAATAGCCTTTCAAGATTGAGCCTAATCATATCAGGATTAAGATCATTTGATCTAGGATCAACTAGGCGATATTGACTTGAATAGATATTACGGTAAGTTTAATAAATCTAAGTCAAAGTTCAATATCGGTCCCTTCCGATGCATACTCCATGCATCCAACCTGAGCTTTACTTTAACCAATGCTCTGGAAAGAACATAGCATTTCTCCAAATGCAAGTAAACTCTATTGTAGATTATCATATCAGTAAAACCCTGTGTCTGATAAATCTAGGAAACTTTATTCACATAGTCATGTTTACTTTCCAATGTGTTGACGGCACAATAAACAGGATCAAGTATGTGAAAAGGGTTTCAGATGAATTTATACATTATGTACATATAATCATGAAATAAATCATGTGAACCATGCAACATTAAATGTTATTTCTGATCTATATTAATAAGTAAATCTAATTATATTGAAATGAGTTTTATTTAGGGCATCAAACCCAACATATTCCCCTCTAAAAACGAAATGGTGAATTATCTATATTCTTATTTTTTTCCTCAACAAAAATAATATGCTCAGACAAATGCCATGTATTTCTATAAGTAAGGCACAATAGATGTACAAATGGAATTTACAATAATTCATATTGTTTCATTTTATTTATTTTCTTCTTCACTCTTTTGTGTTATTTTTGTTAGTAAAAGTCAAGTTAATTTCATTATTATTTGAACAGATGACTTATATGGATAAATTTAGATTGTGATAGTTTATTTTTTTAAAAAAAAATAATAGTATGTGTTTCTCTTATATTGATTATTAATTATTAAATTTAGCACAAGAGAGTTTATATATCTCAATATTTTTTTTAGAGTTTTTAATTTTTTACAAATAAATAAATTATTAAATCATTCATTAGTAAGATATTAAAGTAGTGTCTTTTCAATTTTGATAACTCTCACCCTAAATAACTACCTATAAATAATAAAATACCATCAAATCATTCATAAATATAATTAATATAGTGCTTTTTATTTTATAACTCACAACCTAAATAGTTCTCTGTAAATAGTGATAATAATATCTTATGTATTTCATATAATATTTTTTTGAGATATTATCTTTTTCATATTCATCCTTCTCTATATACAATATAGATTAATATTGTTTTTTAAAAAACTAATAATAGAATGAACTCTAAGATTTTGGGTACTTTAATCTTTTATTTAGTATTATTTGTCTCATATGCTCCGTAGTGATAGTAAAAGATCTTTCAAAGATTATAATTGTGAAAAAAAAATAATCATGAGTTTATAGATTAATATATATTTGTAAATACATATTCTAAATTAAACATACTAAATTTAAATAAGATTATTTTTATTTGTGTTATGTATTGCATATATATAGAGTAGTGTAATATTAGATAGTTTCTTATTTTTCATTTTTCATAAAATTTGTGTAATTTCTTGGTCTTACTATATATACTTTTTTTCCTCATCAAATATTGACATGATTCATTGATATTTTCATAATATTTGTGTAATTTCTTGACCTTACTATATATTTATATATATATATATATATATAAATTCTCATTAGAGATTGTTGTCTCACACTCTAATTGGTGTAAAAATGCAAATTAATTGATGATCATCTCTAAAAAATGGAGGCAACCACAACAATACATGTGAAATATTTTTTTTTATTATTTATTTAAAATATAGTTGTGTAAAATATAAATACTTAGGGTTTTATATCTATATTTATATATACGAAAAACACAAAGTAAGTCCAGGTGACATATTAGACTTTTTTCATTCTATTTTTGAAAATTTGTGAATTTTTATTTTATTTTATTTGAAAAGCAACTACACAAACAAAACTATGTATAAAATTACTTCTTCAAATATATTAGAACTAAATGTCCCACATTATTTATAAATTATGTAGGTATTATTCATATATGTTATAAATATTGTTCTTATTATGCTATATTAAATTATATTTTTTACGGGTGGTTGATTAATTTCTTACACTATAAATTTTTATTTATTTTTTACTTTTAATGTCTTATTCTATAAGTTTGTTATTTTTTTTATCTAATATACAATTTACTATTTATATTTTTAAAAATAGTTATTTATAATTTAATAATTATTTGTTTTATAAATTTTTTATTTTTCATGTAATATATAATTTATTATGAAATAATTTTATTTTAAGAATTTTATATATACTATTCTGTATTTTTTATTAGCTTAAAAAATTTCAAAATAAATTATTTTAAATGAACTAAATATTTTTTTTCTCTATACATACATATAAGAAAAAATAAAAATCAAATGAGATGTCATCTTATGATTATTTTTATTTTATAATATATCTTCTATATGATATATATTTATATTTTTTATAATAGTCCCACATTATTTACAAATTATGTGAGTATTATACTTATTAACTCTATAAAAATGTTTAATTTAAATATATATGATTATAAAATTAAGTTTGCTATGAATGAAAAAATAAGAAAAATGAGATTTTTTTATTACTTAAAAACTTATACCATTATAATATCTAACTCATTTAAAAAGAATATATTTTTAATAGCTTTTAATTATTATAAATAACTTCATTCGAGACGCGTCTTTATTTTTATTATATTATGATTAATATGTATGTTAATTATGTAAAAAAAAATTACATAATATATTATATAATTTTATATTATTCATAAAAAATAATTAAAAAATATTAGACTTAAAATTTCATTCATAACTAAAAATTAATTTTTTTAATGTAAAATTTTAGAAAATTATTAAAACCGCGCTAGTATAAAATATTTAAAAATATGCTCTACAAAATAAAGTAATTTAGCATATAGAGATATTAAGCATTATTTTTATTACAAGAAGGGAAGAGTACATGTGATACACTAAAACATAATGTGGCTGTGAAGGAAATAATTTGCCAAACCAAGGCAGATGTATATAGTAATAGAATTTATAGCAAACCAACTAAATTGAAACCGACAATGAATGAACAGCCAATATAGATATTAATACGTACCCTAATTAGTAATTATCATAACCGAAACCTATCAGAAAAATTTATTGTTTACCATATGCTGTATAAATATATTAATGTTTTTAATTCGATGAGTGGAAGACTCGAATATAGATTCCCTTAATACGGGTTAGGCAAGCACTTGGAGAATAGTCTAATGTCACCTACCAAACAGACCATTATGAGTGGGACCCACCCATATCGGCACGTCCAAAAGGACTAATTATGGACTGTTTTTGAGTACGCCAAAGCGTAAGGCAGAAGGGTATATTAGACATTTCAAGTGAATAAAAAGCGCCGGATAATAGGCCTCGTGATTGAGGAAGGCTTGTCCTGGATCTAGTGGGAAAATGAGAACCTGCGGGATCCACAATGTTCCTCCTTATTTGGTTACTCTTTATTTTTTATTATTATTATTTTTATTTTTATGTGTTATAATAAATAAATACAAGTAATGATAATGGTTGATTTATTAAACATTATCTAATTAATAATTATGCTTTTTGTTTAGTGCTATTTTTGGATAATTTTAATTTTATGAACCACTACAATATAAAGATTTTTCTTTTTTATGGAAATATCAAGAGGTTTGTTAGATTAAATAAATTATCTCTCCAAATAATAAATATTTGTTTAGTTCCTTATGTCATGTAACACTCCAAATAATAAATAATATATTTTTCTTATTAAAAGCAAATGAATAATTTTAGATTTATCAACCAGAGAAATAATACTTTTCAAAAAAAAAAAAAAGAAATAATAAACTTGAAGGCTGACATTTTAATACATATTTTTAAAACTCCATGGTGATAAGTGAGAATTCCTTCATTGGTATTGGTAGTGTGATTTGCAACGATGGTTGATTCGATGGGGGCATGTTTTGGGCGACATTATGGGTGGACATTCGACTCAATTCAACATGTTTTTTCTTATCTAATCCAATTCAATTAGTAATTTAATTTAGAAAATTATCATTAAATTTAATTCAATTAGACCTTAAATCTAATTCAATTCAATTAATAATGAGTGACAATTGTTGCTGAGAATTTTCGAGTTAATGTGGGAGTTGTTGGTACTAATATATGGCTTGCTTATCCTGTATATATAGCTTGGTATTAATTAGTATTCAAGTAGAGTGTGACTCTACTCATATGATTCCTTGGGTTGCCATTTCGTTGAGTGATACTTGTACGTTTGGTACTATTAATTCTGTAGGTGTGGCCATCTTTAGGCAGTCTTATTCTCATTTTTTTCAATTTTTTTTTAATGAAATGCTACAATTGATTTTGCTTGATAATATACGCCTCATTTGTGAAAATATAAAATATATATTTTTTTTTATTTAAGCGTTTATATTACAATCATGTAATATAAAATATATATAGTTTTTATAGTTCTACTACTCTCATTACATAACTTAGCATTTTCAGTTGGAAAATAATTGGATTAAGCAATAACAGTAACATCAATGTAACGGCAAACATGTATAATTATTTAAACTTAGATTACTACTGGCTAATTTATTAAATGTGAGCTATTTTTACTTTTATTTACTATTATTGTTACAAGATTGGTGTCTAACACTATTTAATATAAGAAAATTTGATATAATTAAGTATCGAATGTTGTATATAGGAGCTTTTTTATTTTTACACTTTAAAATAGTTTTTTTTTTTTTTTTTTTTTTTTGCATTTTTATGAAATTCTACATAGAAACTCCTATTGCAACTAGCGTTGCAACTTAAATTGCAACAAAAAATCGTACAGAAACCCCTATTGCAAGAGAATAATGAAGAAGGGACTGAACATTGGATAAAACCCGAAGTAAATCACATCAAAATAAATGTTGATGCATCTATTTTTCATCAAAAAGGTTCCTATGGCTATGCGTTGGTTGCAAGAGATAGCTCAGCAAAACTCATTGAAGCTAAAACATGTTTTCAAGGAGGTTATTACACTGCTGAGGTTGTGGAGGCGTTGGATATCAAAGAGGCACTTAGCTGGATAAAGAGAGAGAATTGGACTAATGTGCAAATCGAAAATGATAGCTTGCTCTCGGTTCAGGCCATTCGAATTAACCAATTTTTTTCCTCTAATTTTGGTTTATTTATTCAGAATCGCCAACTTTAATTATCTTCTTTACAATCTGTGAATTTATGTTTTGTTAGACGATCAGCAAATCGTGTCGTTCATGCTATTGCTAGGCACTCACAATTTCTTTCTAATTGTAGCATTTTTGAGCATAATGCTTGGGCTGATTTAAAAGCCCTTTTGTACTCAGAATGTTAATATTTCAATGAAATTGAGATTTCATAAAAAAAAAAAAAAAATTCCCCTAAAATATATACACTTGATATGAATATATCAATAAAACACTAATATCTAGTAATACAATAATAATTATTATTTAAGACTTTTTTATACGTAAGACTAACAATAGTATAAGTGCACTGTTAATGTTACTTTAAAGTAGCTAAATTTCAAAAATTAGGAAAAAAAAAAAGAGAGAGAGAGAGAGATAGAGAGTATCAAATAGTTATACAAGAACTCCTTTATTTTACACTTTTCTTAGGGTAAATTGCGGCATAAATACCTAATGTTTCAGATTTTATACACTTAAATACCTAATGTTTATTTTTGGAGGCAAAAATACCTAATGTTATAATTCTCTTACACTGTTACTACCACTTCCATTATTAACTCATAAATATGGACACGTAGAGGACAAAAATGCATTACATTTATTTATTTTATTTTAAAATTTAATATTCTTAATATCAAAAACTAAATACTACTTGTTTTTTTTAAAAAAAATAAATAAGAGAAATGCAGTACTAAATTACCATAGCTGAATGAACCAGTGTAGTATATGGAACATGATTATCGAATTGAAGTCCCAATATCATGTGAAAATTGTTATGAGAACAAGTTTTTTTTTCTGAAACAAGTAGCATTTAGTTTCTGATATTAAAAATATTAAGTTTTAAAATAAAATAAAAAATAAATGTAATGTATTTGAACCCTCCACATGTCCATATTTATGAGTTAACGGAAGTGGTAGTTCGGTGTAAAAGAATTGTAACATTAAGTATTTTTGCCTCCAAAAATAAACATTAGGTATTTAAGTGTAAAAAATCTAAAACATTAGGTATTTATGCCGCAATTTACCCTTTTTCTTAAAGCTCTAGAGTGGTCTTTAATTATTCTCTCTAAACACATTGCTCCTATAGGAGTAGATTTTTAAATTGAACTCCAACTAAAACAATATAGCTCTCTAAAATAGTAGAAAAAAAAAAGAGAGCTTTCTTTGTTTTTTTGAAATCCATGTCCATTCATTAAAATACAATTATATAAAGGATTAGGCGAGTTCCGTTGCAAAATAAAACTCACACGAGAGAGAGATTAACCCTATCCATACAACAGTAACTTTGTATGCTAAAGCTTAATTGACTAATACATGCGCTACTCCATTAACACTAATAAAACTTTGTAAATGTCGTTGAACTCCAAATTGTAAACTAGTTTGAATAGCTGTGAATTTTGCTTGTAATCAGGCCTGATCCTAGGTTAAGGTGGGCTAAGTTTGTGCTTAGGGCCCAAAATATTTATGTAATATACTTTTATGCATTGAAAAAATAGTATTTTTCGTAAAATTTTGTAAAAATAAGCCTAATAATACTTACATTCATCTTTATATATAACACTTTTTTTTTCTTGGGCCTATTATCGCTCAGGGCCGGTTCTGCTTGTAATGGTGTGTATTTTTGTTGTAGAGTAGTAGTTGCCACAAACACCACTTTACCATGAAAGTCCCGAGTCTCACAACTAAGATCGAAACAACCTCGATCCTTCCTCACACACTAGCATCAACATTTATCTCTAGGGATTCTTCCACTGGTGGTCTCCATTTGGCCTTGTTGACGTTGATTGTCTTCTCTTAAATTCAGTGTCGACCCCCTATACTCTTGAATATCATGGTGACGCCAGTCATTGACTTCCCTATCTTTTCACACTTTCTCTCCATGCTTAGTACTATTCTTGATGTACCATAAATTCTATGATAGCACCAGAAAAATCTCAAACACATCTTGCTACCATCTCTTTGATAACTTCATTAAAAGATTAGAACATCTTTTTCTTCTCACCTTTCACATGTTGCTGCCAACCACATAATTTTCACATAGGTTTGATTGATTACATTCCCATAAAGCATGTAAAACAGTCCTATTGCACCAGCATAATATCTGTTACAACGTGTATCAATTTCAACCCCTCTAAAAGCTAATTTTGAATGAGTAGGTAAACAAGAGTGAGTGATCTTCTACACAAAGTGTGTGACCTTTGGTGATATTTTTAACTTCTATAATCTCCTCCACCATGCTACTTCTTGACTATCATCAGATTGGTGCTTCTCGCGCCTTAGTTTAGACGCCATTCGATTCCCACTTTTAATCGAGTATTATTCATTTTTGCTATAATACCAAAGTATTTTATCTTCCTTCTCCCACCTCTCTTATGAAATTTTCAAGATCAGTTCAGCATCATCCTCATTAAATGTAGCTCGAATAAATTATTCATCCCACATGCCATTTCGGAGTTTAATATCAATAGCATACAACTGGCTTATCAAAAACCTTGAAGGTAATTGCCTAGGTAGCCATGGATCTTCTAAGATTCTCAAACTATTACCATTTTTTAATCCTATTAAGAATAATATCCTTTCCCCACACCAGATTATGCCATATAAAAGAAGCATGATTTCCATATCTAGCCTCAAATACCCCCTATTTGGATGGTAATTTGCTTTAAAAAAAACTTTACTTTCAAGACCTTTCAGCAAAGTGTTGATGGATATCTTATGCATCTTCAAATTTATTTAGCAAGGAGTGTCTGATTGAATAAATTTAGATCTCGAAAGCCTAACCCTCCTTTTCTCTTTAGGCTTGCATAGATGAGACCACCTACACTAATAAATCTTTCTCTTTTACCAAAGAACCCCACTAAAATCTTGCTACTGTTTTATAGAGATTATTAATTGTATTCTTTGGTAGTCAAAAATTACTCATTGTATAAGTGGGAATTCCTTGTATAACAACCTTTATGAGTACTTCCTTCCAAGTCATAGAAAATAAGGAATTTTTTTAATCTCTTAACTTTCTGCATACTCTATTTTTAATAAAATCAAACATTTGCTTCTTATTCCTCCCTACAAATGATGGTAAATCAAGATAGTTTTCATGATTTTCTGCCACTTTCACACCCATAATATCAGCCATATCCTCCTTGATGTCGTCTCCCACCTATTTCCCGAAGCCAATCTCAAATATATGAAAGTTTACAACCTGACTAGAAGTAAATGTATATTTACCCAATAGTTCTTGAAACCTCTGACAATCACCCTTTACTCCATCAAAGAAAATTAGACTATCATCTACAAAAAAAAAAAAGTAGATGGGATACAATGACACATTGCCTACCAAAATGAAGCCATGAAGATTACCCACAATTTCTTCTCGTTGAATTAAATTAGAAAAGGCTTCAGCACAAAACAAAAAGGGGAAAGGGGAAAGGGGGTCTCCTTACCTCAAACTCTGTTGTAGTATGACTTCCCCTTGAACCTTGCCATTAATTAGAAAAGAAAAACTAACAGAAGTGACAAACCTCATGATTTTATCCACCTTTGAAGTTTGATATCCCATCTTCAACATCATCCCTTGGATGAAGCACCACTCCACCCTATCATATGCTTTAGCCACATTCAATTTTAACACCAACTTCTTACCATTACAGAATTGGTTCTTTCTCATACAATAGAGCCCTTCATAGCCAATAATGGTATTATCATGAATAAGTAAGCCTTTCACAATTACACTCTGATTCTGAGATAACCATTCCCAGTGACTTACGTAAATGGCGTGCTTAAAACTTATGTAAATTTCACACATAGTTGTGTCAAATTTGAACTCGGACCCAGACCTTGCCCTAAGCGCCCGAACCTCAGACTTTGCTTGGACATGAATCCAAACCTTATTAAGACTTGAACCCAAACCCTAGACCTCGGCCCCCGACCCACTTTCTCTCACTTCAGTTTTCACTCTTTACTCAAGTTAAAAGAATTAAAATAAAATTTAAAACACACATTTTTTTGTTTTTAAATTATATAAAAAATAGCTATAGAGCATATTTTTATTTTTAAAAACAAAAATTCTAGTTTGATTATTGTGATTTAAGAAATTATAAAAACAAAAATATTACTAAAATGTCCTTATGATGGTAGAATTTACAATTTAAATTAATATAAATTATGATTAAAGATGCTGTCTTACAGGGTTTTCAAGTGATTTCTAAGGTTTTTTATGCTTCTTCCTCTTTGTTCGTTGAAGCTATGACTATCCTTGCTTTGGACTTTGCTGCGAAGCAGCAATGGAGTAAATTGCCTCTGTTTTCAGATTGTAAAATTCTAATCGATGCTCTTTAAGGAGTGTCAAATTGTCCTGATTGGAGATGCATCTCAATGATTGAGCAAATTAGAGCTATGCTTGGAAGTTTTGAACTATGATCTCTTTCTTTTATTATAAAAACTTCAAATGGTCTTGCGGACTCTATCGCAAGTGAGCTCGTGTTTCGAATTCCACTAGTACTTTTCTTTTCAGGGAGCTACCTCTTGTGTAGTAGCTTTGGCTAAGTGTCATTTTAATGAATATATATATATATATATTTTTTTTTTAAATTATGTGTTTATATATTACAACGAATAATTTAAAATTCAAGACCAACACCTTCAACACACAAACAACTTCCTATGAGTACATTGGTTTCCTTTTAATGAATATTCACTTTGCAAAAAAAAAATAAAAATTATGAATAATAAATAAAAGGCTAATGAAGTTAAAGAAAAAGACAAGAAGGTGGGGAAATTTACAGAAACATACCCACCTCCCCACTGTCTGCTACTTCTTACTTAAAACTCTTTTTATTTTTATATTACCTCCTCAGTCCAGTCACTCAACTCTCGGACACCACAGTCTTTTCTTCGCTCCTTTTCTCATTTTGACCCCCTTCCCTCTCTTTCTCTCTCTTTTTTAATTGCAATGATTAATATTAATTAATTTAAATTTATAGTTTAATCCTTTAGCTGAAGCAAACACATTCTTTAACTTAATTAAACTCACATTAATCATATTTAATTAACTGCAATATAAGTGCTACACTTTCTCTCTCTCAGTATTTTGTCAGTTTCTAGGAGTGAAAATCCAATGGCGAAAGACCTGCTGCAACTTCCTCAGTTGACGATGCTGATTCTTCTTCTTCTTCTTCCTTTTCTTCCTCTCCGACTGCTTCTGCAACGGTGTCGTTTTCCAGCTCTTTCATCCATCTTCCTATCTCTTACCTCACTCGCATTGTGATCTCTTTCCTTTCGATCCAACTTACTTCCCTCTCTCTCTCTTAATTCAGGTACATTCTCTCTCCCTGCACCTCTTTCTGTTTCAGATTTTGGACTCTTTATCTTTGTCTTCTGCCATTTTCGTTTCGTACTTTCTTTTTCGAGGTGCATTTTGCAGTTTTCATGCTCTATTTAGAGATTCAGTTTTGTTTTCTCTCTCTCTCTCTCTCTCTCTCTCTCTCTCTCTCGCTTTCTCTTTCAGATTGTTTATATGTGGCTTGTGATGACCTTCCTTTTGATTTTTTTTTTCTTTTCTGTCTCTGTGTCCAAATCGCACTGTTTGGTAGAGGGGAAAATGTAGGAAAGTGAAGAAAAAAAAGTAGTTAGTTTATTTCTGATGAATAGAAATAAAGTGAGATCTGGAAAACCAGGCATGAACTCACTCACCCAAGTTAAATACTTACTTAATTTGTACTTGGTTAGTTGAGTTCAACAGTTCAATATGTTATAGTTATGCCGTGAACTTTAAAATGTTGATTTTTCTTTCTTTCTATTTCCTCTCATTTTTCTCACGAGAGTTTCGAATTGTGTATTAATATCTCCGAATGCCTTTCTCCGTGATTTTTTTTTTCTTTCAAACACATTTTACTGATGAAATCAGTGTTATTAATGTCCTGAATTGATATATTCTAATCACATTTGCTATTCATTTTGATGTTTTAGAGATTATTTCTTTCACCAACAGTCGAGAAACAACGATCAAGATTGTTCAAGCCAACATATATTCTTTCTTAAAACAAATAAAAATAATAATTTGTACTTTTGAGAGATATTCATGTTTAGAATAAGCTCTATTGTTAGTGTTGCGGGTACATGTATGTTTAGTGCCCTTTTTTTTTAATCCTTGCGGATTCTTGAATGTCTATATATGTAAGAAATTGAACCTTTTTATTGTTATTTGATCAGAAAAAACAAAAGACTATTAAATACATTAGATGGAGCAATACGACGTGCTGGAGCAAATTGGGAAAGGGGCTTTTGGTTCTGCCCTTCTTGTTAGGCATAAGCACGAAAAGAAGAAGTGAGAATGAGTTCTGCATTGTTCTTTCTGCTACTTTTATACTGTTTTTGTAATTCTATAATGCATCAGTAGAGGACTGATATATTTTTACGTGCTTGCTGTATTACTAAAGGTATGTGCTGAAAAAGATTCGCCTTGCTCGCCAGACTGAAAGGTCTCGAAGATCTGCTCATCAAGAGGTTGGTATTGGTTCTCGTGTCTCAACAATAGATATACACTTGGTTATTTTATTTTCCACTCATTGTGTATCCCTTTGTTAAAAACTAATATTTACTGTCTACTTAGAAGCAAACAGGTAAGGAGGGTATAAAGGAATAACTGTTAGGCGTGAATCTTAACTGGTATTTATGATTACAATTCTTCTGAGCAACATTTAACTGTTTTTGTGGTTTGTGTAGATGGAGCTCATATCTAAATTGCGAAATCCATTCATTGTAGAGTACAAAGATTCGTGGGTAGAAAAGGTACAAGGGGTGTCTGTTGTTTATTTCTGTAATTTTTTTTGTTCCACATTGTGTTGTTGTTTAATGGGCTGCATTCTGTATAAAGCCCCTGCTTTCTGTTTCATTTCTAGGAGGAAATCTGTTTAGTTTATAGTAGTTTTGCTTTTATATTTTTTTGGTTAATTTTTTGTGGACTAAAACTGTTTACGTTGTTCACCTTGTTGTCAGGGTTGCTATGTATGCATTATTATAGGCTACTGTGAAGGAGGAGACATGTAAGTACAAGCTTTGATGAGTGGATTGATATTTCTGCCTCGAAAATTTTCATAACCTGTTATTTCTTGCATTTTTTTTATCATACAGGGCAGAAGCTATTAAGAAGACCAACGGAATACTTTTTCCTGAAGAGGTTTCTAAATCTTATCTTTCCTTTTTTTCCTCCCTCATTTTAGTATAGTTTTTAACTTTTTTTATTTTATTTTTGAGAAAATTGGTTTGCACCTTGTGCAAAAATCTAATTTTTCAAAATTCAGCTTTCACATACTAATTATGTGAAATCTGAAGCTCTACTATGATTGACTCCTTTTTATGCAAACCTTCTTCAGAAGCTCTGTAAGTGGTTAGTTCAACTCCTCATGGCAGTTGACTACTTGCACGTTAACCATATTCTTCATCGTGATGTTAAGGTCAGTATTGATCTCTTCCCTCAACTTTTTTTTTGGAATTTTTAATAGCTCTCGGATACTGATGGTTTTCTATGATTTCTCCAGTGTTCTAATATATTCTTGACAAAAAATCAAGATATTCGTCTCGGTAAGGGATCCAATAATCTTTTTAATCATTTGTAATTTTATTGCCTTACATTAGTATATCTTTTTTGGCTGAGTCCTGACAATATTATATCAATGATGGGTCAGGTGATTTTGGACTTGCCAAAATATTGACCTCCGATGACCTTGCCTTGTCTGTAAGTATTTTTTTATTGAATGATCAGAAGTGTGAGTGTAGTAAATCTTTGTTAACTTATCCGTTGAAAATTATAATTTGTATCTTCAGGTTGTGGGAACACCCAGCTATATGTGTCCTGAGCTTCTTGCTGACATACCTTATGGTTCTAAGTCAGATATTTGGTCTCTAGGTAAGCTCTTCTGCTGGATCTTAAAATTCTGTGACCTTTCTTAATTTTTAGTAATTTAAGTGATCATGCTTCCTCTAACCTTGTCCTCCAGGATGCTGTATATATGAAATGGCTGGTCTAAAACCAGCATTTAAAGCATTTGTAAGTTTGCAGGCCTCTTGATCCATAACCCTCCTAATTTTTCTACCATGTTTCCAATTATGTGCTTCACATTCCCACTTATTTTTAAATGCACTTAATTTTCTTGTGCAGGATATTCAAGCTCTGATTAACAAAATTAACAAGTCAATAGTAGCTCCCCTTCCAACAAAGTACTCGAGTGAATTGTAAGGATAATTTTCACTAGAATTTTGTGGTAAATTTTAGATATCAGAATAACGTGTAGCTTCCATTCCTGACAATTAGTTACAAAAATTTAATTCAATTGCGAGATAATTTTTATTTTCAATTTGTGATGTTATATTAATGTGGTAGTGATTATAACGGAATAATCATTTTGCCTCTTTCTAATATAGTCGAGGTCTTGTCAAAAGTATGCTGCGGAAAAATCCTGAATTTAGGCCAAGTGTAAGTATAATTCTTTTATAAGATTAATGCACGTATTTTCGATAGTATTTGATTATATAAACTATATGTCTTGGCAGGCTGCAGAGTTGCTTGGTCATCCACATCTTCAGCCTTACGTTCTCAATGTTCATCTTAAACTTAACAATCCCAGGCGTAGTAGTTTATCTGTACAGAGACCTCAGTCCAACTACTCAAGAAAAACAAGATTTTCGGAGCCAGAAATTCATTACCCCAATTTTCAAGAGAAGCGGCATTCATTTAGCAATGATAGGACACTGAATCCCAGTATATCTGGAGGTGAGGTTGATTTCTGATTTTTGCTTAAGAATATACACATTATACTCGGAATAATCTGATTTAAAAGTTGGCAGAACTATCTTTTGCAGACTCTCATAAAGAGGTTGCCACTCCCATTAAGAGGACAATCACCTCCAAAACATCAAATACAGCAAGGACTTCAAGGTTTACGTCGTCATCAAAAGCATCTGCCACCCCCAAGAGATGGATGGAGCCCCTTAAGCGTGTTTCGGTAAGATCAGTTGAATTCTCCAAGACAGTTATCCCCCTTATGAATGCCTGGACAGAAGTTTATTTTGTAATTGAGTAGAATAGTTTGCATAATTACGTGTAATAGCAAATTATAAAAATTCTTTTTTGGCTTTGTTTTGTTTTGTTCTCTAGGTTTCACATACTCAAAAGAAAACAGTGTCAACCACTCGCCGTGCTTCATTGCCATTGTCAACCAAAGCTAGAGGTCAACCATCTGATACCAGGTCCAGTGCAGGCATCCTCCATCATATAGAATCTCCTGATGTTTCTGTTAATTCTCCTAGAATTGATAGGATAGCTGAATTCCCGTTAGCCTCATATGATTTTGGTGATCACTCGATCACAAAAGACAAATGCACAGTTCAGATCTCTGACAGAACAAAGGCCAGTTATGCTGATGCATGGCAAGGAATTCAACGCAGCATCTTTAAGACAGAAAGGGAAGAATTAAGTGATGCAGGATCTGATTTAAATGCTACTGCTGGAGCATCAAGTCGCACCTCATCAGACTTAAGGCGCCATCGGTTTGATACTCGATCATTCCAGCAAAGGGCTGAAGCTTTGGAAGGGTTACTTGAATTCAGTGCAAGATTGCTCTGCCAGGCAAGGTATGAAGAGCTGGAGGTTTTATTGAAACCATTCGGACCTGGAAAGGTCTCCCCAAGGGAAACTGCAATTTGGTTGACGAAAAGCATTAAGCAAAATACAACCAAGCAGGAGGTTTGATACCAATATTCCTTCTGCCATATGTACCATAATCGTAATCGCAGCAATCTAGACTATTGGTAAGCCTTTTAGTTTAGCAAACTTTTTTCTTTTGTTAAACAGGAATTAGCCACTTAGATTTCTAGTTATAATTACTGAGATCTGAATCAGATATTGTAGTTACTGATTCAAATTCTTATAGTTTGTCAAATGGGACAACCAAGTAGAAGTTCTAGAAATTGTATCTATACGTTTGAACTCCGCAATTTTGCTTGCACTTTAGCTGAATTATATTCAGTGGAGATGTAATCATGTAGTATTGCTCTCCTTCCTTTCTTTTCTATTGAGTTTTCAGTTTCGGGAATTACATTCTTTCAGAAATCAGACTTGAGCTCATAACTATACGGTATTGATTGTTTTCAACTAGGGGAAATTTCATACACAGAAACACTATTATTGAAAGGAAACAGTTCTAAATTTCCAAATGAATATACAGCACTGATATTAAACCCATTCATCTTGATTAAATGCAATTAATGATCAGTTATCTTCACCAGAAGTCTCCTGCAATTATTCCTTGCTGAGTTTTAATCGAGCTCTAGCAACTTGAATTCTTAAATTAGAACAAATTATAATTGGGCTGCATTGAAATAAACAAGTAAGATTAGGAAACAGTACAGAGTCAAGAGTAACAATTTATATATGTATTATTCAAACATAAACTTCATACCTCATATTCGGCAAAACGATCGTAATAGTTGTTGGAGTGACTCTTTTTTGTGTTAATAGAATCAAATTTGCTTTTAGATGATTTTTTTGTGCGGTAGAGTTTAATAAACCAGGAATCAGGGTTGTTTTCTTCGCTATCGAATTTACACTGTGAAGATGAGCGTTTCATTAGTTGATAATCTTCACGGTCATACATTCCATCAGCCATTTCTGTTTCTGTCTGCTTGTTCTTTTGCTTCGTACTAAACTTTGGCCTTTGCCTTGGTTCACTCTGAGATCTGACTTTAGCCCTTGAAGATTTCGTGTTGGTCATGTAGTTTGGATAGCCATAAGACATGAGTTCTGAAAAATTAGGCAGTTGACGGGGAGAAGAGGCTATCACCGGACTTCTTTGGGACATTGCCGAGTAATTTCGAGGGCTATTCTCTGCTGTGCTGAAGCTACATTCCTCATACTGATGTCGTTTCGAAATTGAAAGTCGTCCAGAATTAAGGGCCTCAATTTGTGCATGGTTCAGATAATCACTTGAGCTTTTTGAAACGAGTCTAGTTTGACGTACTCTGTAGTCCTCAGAAATATCATTGTGTAATTTACTTCTAACAACAAGCTCTGCTTCCTCTGCCATTTGAACTCTCTGAACTCGAGCTCTCACTTGGATTGACATCAAAGCATGCATGCGCATCAAAGTAGAAGCTGTTCTTTTTCTTACAATGTGACCCCTTACAAGTGCTTGTAACTTCACTAGACCCCTCAACGCATGTAAGGCTTTCTTTGCCTGAAACAAAACATAATCCAAATTTTAGAAACAAAGAAAGAAGGAAAATCCCATTTTTCTTATCTACTTAAGTAGTCCAAATAACTGAGACAATTAAAGATTTAAAGAAAGAATTCGCACCAGATAAGAGCGAAAAGCAGCCTGAATCTTAGTGGCGGAATCATTTTCAATATGTTCTTGAATCACCACCAAAGCCTTAGCATGATTCTGCTGAGCCCCAGATTCTTCTGCAGGAACATGAACTGGGAGTTTAATAGCTTCAATTGAGTCCAATGACCTCGAAAACTTGTGACTTACTCCTTTGCCTGCTGACTTCCCGAAGCTCCACCTCCGTTTAACCTTTGGAGTTCCTGGTTTGCTCCCAATATTGGCTAATTGATACTCTGTAGAATGAGATGAATAATCATTCTTTTTTTTCTCATCTTTTTTTCCTATCAAAAAGTTTCTGATCCACTTGCTTGCCTTTCCCATATTTGCTTCAAACTTCAGAGTCCCACTTTGAGGTTGCTATCAACAAAAATAGGGGAGAAAGAAGGTACCATGCTCAATACACATCACATCATTTATTAATAGGACAATGATAATCTTAAATGATTATGATCTTTGTTGACTTGTTTCAATACCGACAAGAGTACAAATGTAGTCAACGATAACTTTCTTTCTCATTAGGTTGTGGTCTTCTGCTATTATTATATAGCAGTGGCCTGCAAAAATTAAAAAAAAAAACACTCGACCCATTTGCCACTCTCGTAGAGACAATACTTTTGATTGAAACGTTCGTTTTCTTTAGGTGGCGTCAAGTGGCAGGTTTCTGTTGAAAATGCCTTGTCTTGATATCAAAATTTCAACTTAGTGGAAGAAAATTAACTTCGATTTACCGAATTGATGAGATATTGGTCATTCGCAAATTGTCACTGGGAGAAAGAGAAGAAAAAAATATATATGAATAAACTAAAATAACTGTTTTTTTTTTTTTTTGAGGTATTGTAAAATAACTGTTAAAACAAGAAAAACCAAAGAATGACACGTCCCATAGTAAAAAAAGATCCATTATAACTGACAAACGACTTTTATAACACTTCCGATTCCAAAGCAATGAATCTTAAATGTTGCTGTTACACGGTTCAGTGTACAACAGTACGTTTAAAACTTGATGGAATTGATCAAAACTCAAACAAACATGGAAAAATTCATTAATTTGATCAAAATTCTTGGATTTGTTAACGGAATTCAATAACCAAGGGTCCTAAGAATTATGTGCTTCATTTAACAAAAGCCAAAAGGCAAGTCTGAATTCGGTAACTTTTATTACTCGCTTTCTGTATCGTAAGGTCCTTCCATCCAAGCACAGCTCTCCGTCTTCAAGATGATATCTAGTTTTTGGACATTAGAAGATCTTCATCTCTATAATCACAAGATTCACAGCTCTATCTGCACCATAAGTGATCAAAATCAAACACATACCCATAAAACACTTTATTTATTTCAATTCTCAACTAAGTTCAATGTCAGATGAATTCTATGCAACTACTTAGAATTTACTTAGTAAACACTTTTACCTCATCTGCTATCATAATAAATAAATAAGTAATGTCAAAAATAAAAAATAAAATAAATAAGTAATATCTCTCATCAGGAATTTTTCTTTTAGATTCTAATTCTACAATGAAACAAAAAAAAGTTCCAACAAATATGTTAACATGCTTTTACCTTTTTAATCATCGAAGTTTCTCCTTTCCACTGCTCCTCTTAGCTGCTTCTTTGACTTTCTCAATATAACCCTCAATAGGAGGAGTTAAAGTTGCCATGAAGCGATTTGCTGGGAATGGAGTCAAATCAGGCACCATTGCAGCTGCTTTCAAGTGTTCAGGCAATGCCTCAATCGCTTCTTTCTTCATTCGTAACAGTGTTGATTCCGCTGCTTGTCTTGCACGATGACGCCTCATCATAACTCTACTGTATTCCTTTGCAAGCCTCCGACCATCTTCAACTGTCAGTTCATATTTAGGTAGCTCATTTTCATCAACCAATCCGAGTGATATCAGATCCAAACCAGGAGTCCCAATAATTGTTGGTGTCTTTGAAACACTCATTTTTCCCTTATCTTTCTTCAGCAACTCAATCTCTCGCTGTCGATCTTTGCTAATAAGCCCCAATTTCTCCCTCTCCGCTTCACGTTCTCTCTGTTTCGGGGTCAAGTGCCTAACAGGAGTAGGAGCATTTAAACATTGATCATAAAACTTTTCTAGCCTATCTTTTTCACTACCTTTTCTGCCTGTAGGAGGAGCATCCCCAGCGCCTTTTTTCGTAGTTACCTTAGACCTCTTCAATTGCTGCCCATCTTTCAACTTACCTTTACCTTTTGCAGTTCTACTAACTGAGCATCTTTGAAGTAATTGATGGCTCGAAGTTTCAAAATATGATGCCAATGGTTTCGATTTTAATATTCTTATCATCTTTCTCAAAAACCCAGTAAATGCTAGGGAGAATGGAAAGGGCTAAAGCCTCAGTTCTTCAATCAACTCACTTCAGATATCACTACATCCACAGCACACAAAGCACTCAAGATGAAAACAAACAACAACATAAAATGTTTCAGCAGAATTTTCCTAGTAGATAGAGGTTTGAATTTCATTTCTAGAAACCAAAATCTTGAATCTTTCAAAAGCAAACATCCAAATATAAGTTGTATAAGTATCCCAACAATCACAAAACTTTAGACTTTTCACAATAACGAAATGAAACAGAATAAAAGGAATCAAATGCATATGTCAAACCCACTAACTAATGCTCTTCTTCTGAACTATTTTTCAAAGGAGTACTGATAGTCTCATCTCAACTATTTTTTGATTTAATTGCTTTAACACTGATCAGAGAACATGAATAAAACTACAGCTTATAACCATAGAAAAGAAAAACACAAACGGAGAGACATCAAAAAATTATGAAAAGGGAAAAATTCTGTGTGGAAATAGATGAAAGCTGCATTAAAGTTAGAGTGCCATTGTTCCGGAACCAATCCACATTGGCAGCCTCAAAACCGTACCTGTAAGTGCAGTCTCAGGTGGTAATGAAGCCGAGTTCGAAACCCAACGGCCTATACGCAGCAGCCCAGAAAAGAGATTCCTCCTCTCCGATCAGTTAGCAAAGGAGGTTGATAATCTTTCTAGGGTACCGGTTGTGAGTTAGTGACAGAAGAAAAGGGCCGAAAGTGGTGATGGAGAGAGAAGTTGAACTATGAGATTTAGAAGCCCTAACTGGCTTTGGATTTCCTATCATACTTGGGCTTGTATATTGGGCTTAAATAATACAACATTGGGTTTTTATAAAAATATTGGGAATTTTACAAAAATACTGTTTTTGGACCAAAACTTTACAAATATACTGGGACATGGCAAAAACAACATTTTTACTGCCCCAGCCCAATTTCTTTACTTTTGTACTGCCCAAGCCCAACAGCATAACATTTATACTGTGAACAGTAAAACACACGGGAAAACAACCTGCTTCGTGTGTGGGGAGTCGCCGGAGACGGACATCACCAAGAAAAAACCATTAAATCCGGCAAGAATAAACAAAAGCAGTAAAATCGACGTCAATAAATAATCATGGCAAAACAACGGTAAAACAACACTAAAACAATCAAACAAAACAAAAGAAAAAAATGATTAAAAAAAACAAACAATCTGCTGCACAACCTCAACACCAGATGCAAAATCAACTATATTTGCAAGTCTATTCCTAGAAAATTATAAAAAAAAAAACTACTAAAACAACACTGAAACAACACAAAAACAAATGAAGCAAATATAAATACTTAGAAAAATATAAAAGAAACACACACCTCAAAACTCTCTTGTGAGTGAGCTCGTCAAATATATTTATAGGACAACCAAAAGAAAAAAACCACAAAAATAGCCAAAGAGAACGAAGAATAAATGTATTTATAGCCTCCATCTTCCACACTCACAGACATAACCATCACAACAACACGAGAACACCCAGAAAATACCTATTAATTCCAGCGAGATGGAGCAAGGGCAGTGAAATCGGCATCAAATAAATAAATCATGAAAAACAACAGTAAAACAATACTAAAACAATACTAAAACAAAAAAAAACAATAAAAGAAAAAAATGATCAAAAATTAACTATGTTGTGCACATTCTCAATACTAAATGCACTATATTTGCAAGAAAAGTTCTAGAAAATTAGAACAAAAAAAAAACCACACTAACTCTTATATTTTCAAAAAAAAAAACATAACTAAGAACTTCAAAAAATTTAAAAAAAAAAAAAAAAAAGAAGAAAAGAAAAGAAGATGAAGAAGAAGAACTGAACATTAAAAAAAATAAAAATCATGAAAAACAACAGTAGAACAATACTAAAACAACGGTAAAGATGAAGAAAAAAAAAACTTGAAGAAGAAGATGAATATTAGAACATGGGGGTGAGATTTATGTGAAAAGCTAGAAGATAAAGATGATGAAGAAGATGAATAGTGAGAAATGGGAGTGAGATTTTTAAATCTATTTAAATAAAAGAAAAAGAGTGAGACATGGGGTGTGATTTTTAAATTTATTTAAATAAAAGAAAAAGTAAAACATGTCACTTTTATGACACATCCCATCAACTTTTTCATCAAAATAATAATTATTAAATTATCTCAAAAAATAATAATTATTAAATATTAAAAATAATAAATAATAACTTTTACATCCATTAAAATAAAAAATTAAATAAATAATTGAGCCCATGTCCCAATCAATAAAAAAAAAACAAAACAATAACATAAAATTGTTGGCAGCCAAAAGGAAAAAAAAAAAAAAAAAAGTATAAAAGTTATTTTGGGCGTGTAACAGTATAAAAGAAAGAAAATGGGAAAACACAGTAAACTGTGTAAATTTCCCAAAATATTGGATTTTGAGTAAAGATTTACATTTATACTGCCACACGGTAAAAATTATATTTTTACTGTCTTGGCTTATTTTTTTCTTTTTTATATTGTAAACACTAAAAAAAACGAGGCCTCCATTGAAAGGGTAAAATCTGGAAGACCAAACAAAAAAGATGATGGAAGTTGGTTGAGAAAAGAAACAACATAGCAAATACAACAAAATGTAGAGAGCTAGGGCACAATAAGAGAACATACAAGATGAGGCATCAAAAATAAAAGGAAGCAGAACAACTAAAAAAAATGTGAAACAACACGAAGGAAAACTGAACATATATTAATTGGAGCATATGATACTAAAGAAAATAACTTACATACAAATTTCATTATATTCCTATTACTATTAAAAATAGAACAGTGCAATAATATTTAGAAAAATATGATAAAGAAATGAAAGAAACAACAATAAAATAACATTAAAAAATATTAAAACAATAACAAAATAAATCAGTAACAGAATAGGGTAAGTTGGAAAAAAGATGGTGGACTTGGAAGTACGGTACAGATGGAGCCAAAGCTTTGAGATCAAAACAACTAAAGAACATGAACTTAGTGAGAGTTTCTGAAATATTTATACAAGAAGCTCATCACAGAGCAAGCTCTCCATCTCTCTCTCTCACACACAACCACACTCTTATCTTTTCCAAATCTTCTTCTTCTTCTTCTTCTTCTTCTTCTTCTTCTTCTTCTTCTTCTTCTTCTTCTTCTTCTTCTTCTTCTTCTTCTTCTTCTTCTTCTTCTTCTTCTTCTTCTTCTTCTTCTTTATACCTACTATAAAGGGAGAGAGAGAGCTTGATAATGTTGTAGACTTGAAAAAAAATGAAGAAGAAGATAAATAGGAAAAAGAGAGCTCAAAACTCAAGTACAATGAAAAATAAATGAATATATATACACACAGAATACTTCTTAATGGGTAATACCCATTAATGGGTAATAAATAAATTTAACTATAAATATTAATTTTAAAAATATTAAAATATTAGATTTTGGTCCGATAGCGAATAATAAAAGAGAAATTTGAATTTCTATGCTTAATTTAGCTACTTAATTAAAAAAAATCAAAAAATATATCTTTTTACACTATATCAAAAATATATTTATATGGAAAAACATTTAAGTCAAATTTAACTTTTGTTATCACTTTTTTTGCCGAAAAACCTTTTTTTTATTATTTTTTTTCCAGCTGATGGACTGATCCCAATCTATATAATGTAAAAATGAGAAATTTTTCTAATTAAATAGAAAAATTAATCATAAAAACTCAAAAATTTCTAATATTATACATTCATGGGTAATACCCATTAAGAAAGATCGCGTGGGCTGTGCCTAAATTTTAAAAAATAAATAAATAAATAATACAAATATTTAAGTAAAAAAAATCTATCACAAAAGTGACATAAATAATCCATCGAATTTCTCTAGTTCGAACCTAGCCATCGACATCCTCCTTCAATTTGTGTTCTTGTAGAATTCCTTGATTTGATGAGTTCTTGGTGAGGAAGCAAGTGATCTTTGAATCTCCCTTGATGATTGAAGAACCAAGCTCTGATTTGTAGGAAATTTAGCTCTGATACATAGAAATTAACCTTTGTAATTCCAGCTTCAAGATCACACTTAAACAAATAAAAGTTAAATCAAAACAAACAAATCAAAAACTAAAAACCAGCAAACACATTAAACTAGAAAAATAACACAAATAAATCTAGATAGCTTTCAGACACAGCAATACACGAAAATTATATTGGTTCTGATCCTAAGTTCAATGTGAACTTGGTCATACTCCAGTTTGAAAGCATTGCCACCAATCTTTATTGATAATTAGTGTTGGAGAAGGTAGTTAGTTAGTCAGTTAGTATGTTAGTTAATACCGTTACATGTTAGTTACTGTGTATATGCAGAGTCTGTTACATTCTCTCTGCTTTTCCCAACTGTATTCTGTACTTGTAACTTTCTATAAATACAATAGCAAAGAGTGTGTGTAAACACACAACTCATTCATTCATCAATCTCAACTTGGTATCAGTGCTACTGGTTTTTTTTTCTTTCTTTGTTGCATCTGGTTCTTGAAGCAGTCTCTCATGGCGTCTTCCTCAACTGCTGGTCTTAGGCCTGAAGGTTCATCGTCCTCCGCTGCTACACAAACAAATCAACTCTCGGTCGTGCAAATCATTCCCAATCATATTGTCCCTCTCAATCTTCGTCTTGACCGTCACAATTTCTTTTATTGGCGATCTCAGGTGTTATCCACTGTTCGTGCTCATCAGCTCGAAGGATTCATCAATGGAAATCGTCCAAGACCTCCGGCCATCATTACAGATCCTACAGATCCTACCAAATCCATGCCAAATCCTGAATTAGCAGACTGGTTGCGCCTTGACCAGTTTCTTTTAAGCTGGCTCTTCAATTCGATCTCCGAAAACATGCTTGGTCATGTTGCAAGATGTGAATCTTCAGCTGATCTATGGGAAGTTCTGAGACAACTTTTCTCAAACACATCTCGTGCTCGTATTCTGCAATTGCGAGGACTGCTTCAATCAACAAAGAAAGGCTCCACACCTATCGATGAATACATCCTCAAGATGAGGTGTCTAGGTGATGCTCTAATGGCGGCTGGCCATGCTCTCTCCGATGATGAATTGATCTTGTATATTCTTGGAGGTTTAGGCAGTGAGTATGACTCAGCTATTGTCACACTTACATCCAAAGAATCTATTACACTTCAAGAAGTTCAGTTTCTACTTCAAACTCAAGAGCTTCGGATCGAACAAATGACATCTGTTGCTACATTGGATCTGCAAAATCCCACAGCAAATTATGCTGCTACAAACAAGAAAGGCCCTCCTCCAACTAACTCCACCAACAATGGTCGTGGACGTGGATCCACTCGAGGAAGAGGTGGATGAAATCAACCCGGTCGTGGCAACAATCGTCCAATTTGCCAGGTGTGTGGCCGTTCTGGTCATACAGCCATAAAATGTTACCATCGTTTTGATCTGAGTTATCAAGGAGAAGGACACTCCAATACTCAAGAATCTCCCAGTGAAGAGCCTCAAGCAATGTTAGCTACTGCTTCCTCGGTCACAGATCCTCAATGGTACTTGGATAGTGGTGCTTCACACCATGTCACTGCCCATGCCTCAGCCTTGACACAAAAATCTGACTACAAAGGCAAAGGAACTCTCACAGTAGGTAATGGTGCCTCCCTTCCCATATTAGCCATTGGTAATTGTCTTCTTTTCTCTTCCCCAAATCTAATCCTTAAAAATGTTTTGTTAGTCCCTGCTATTCATAAAAATCTTATAAGTATCTCTCAACTTTGTACTGACAATAATATTGTCATCCAATTTGATACTGACCAATGTTTTGTCATTGATAAGATGAGGAAGCAGGTCCTTCTTCAAGGAATTCTTACTGAAGGCCTTTACAAGCTGTCTCTACCATCTCTCCAGCCCACTGTCAATCCCCTCTCTCATAATAAATTCAGTTTGCCCTCTGTTCATGCCACTACTATGTCTTCTAATAAATCTGCTTGTATTGCTTCTAGTTCTTGTAAAAATTCTGATTGTATCTCTAATCTTTGGCACAATAGGCTTGGCCATCCCTCCTTTGTAATTCTTTCCAAAGTTCTTCAAGAAATAAATGCCAAAGTGTCAAAATCTGAGTTACATTTCTGTGATGCATGCCAATTTGGTAAAAATCATTTAATGCATTTTAGTAGTTCTTCATTAAAAACCAATCAACCTTTAGAACTTGTCCATTCGGATGTTTGGGGACCTTCCCCAATTGCCACAGCTGAAGGATACAAGTACTATATATTGTTTGTTGATGATTTTACCAAATATTCTTGGATATATCCCATGAAAAGCAAAACAGAAGCCTTCCCTATATTCCTCACTTTCAAAACATTTGTGGAAAAACAATTTAACCAAAGCATTAAGGGTTTGCAAACTGATTGGGGTGGGGAGTACAGAAAATTACAACCTGTTTTACAACAATTAGGCATCCTATTTAGACATCCTTGCCCTCATACTCATCAACAACAAGGAAGAGTTGAGAGGAAACATAGGCATGTAACTGAAATGGCTTTAACTTTGTTAGCTCAAGCAAAAATGCCATTGAGTTTTTGGTGGGATTCTTGTGTTTCTGCAGTGTATCTCATAAATAGGTTGCCTACTGTAGTTAATAAGTTCATTTCTCCATTTCAAAGTTTGTTTGGCCTTAAACCAGATTACACATTTCTAAAGACATTCGGGTGTGCGTGTTTTCCCTTTCTTAGGCCCTACAATCAACATAAATTTCAATTTAAGACATCTAAATGTGTCTTTCTTGGGTATAGTCCTTTTCATAAAGGCTATAGGTGTCTTCACCCTTCGGGACGAATTTATATTGCTCGAAGTGTCAACTTTAATGAGCATGAATTTCCTTATTCTGATCTGTTTTCCAACAGACCTCAGTCCACTTACCACCACAATCTCATAGCACCTGCTTTCATCATTCCACATACATCTCCTCTCGATACTCACTCTCACATTCAATTTGGTTCTCTAAATTCTGTGTCTGAACCCTCCCAAAATATCCCAGCAGTCTCTTCATCTCATAATATTCCTTCCACCACAAACATCTCTGCAGATAACATTACATCTGCTCCTCCCAATCTTGATCCTGCCTCGGTTTCCCTTGAGGAAACACATATGCCAACACCCATTATTTCTCCTATTCCACCACCATTACCTCATGGTCACCCCATGCAAACCAGATCAAAATCTGGTATATACAAACCAAAAATATTCCTTGTCACTGCCTCTCAAAATCAGATTTATGATGTTCCAAAAACTGTGAAACAGGCATTGAGTTTACCTCATTGGAAGCAAGCCATGGATCATGAAAATTTGGCCTTAAAAAGGAAACAAACATATATATTAGTTCCTCGAACTGCTGACATGAATGTGCTATCAAATAAATGGATTTTCAGGGTGAAGTATAATAAGGATGGCTCTCTTGACAAGTTCAAAGCCCGATTGGTAGTAAGAGGCTTTCAACAAACACCTGGTTTGGATTTTCATAACACTTTTAGTCCTGTTATTAAAGCATCTACTATACGAATTATATTCTCCTTGGCTGTGACATATGATTGGGACATCCAACAAATAGATGTCAACAATGCGTTTCTCAACGGGGAGTTAAAAGAACTTGTCTATATGCAACAGCCCCAAGGATATGAAGACACAACCAAACCAGATTATGTTTGTCAACTTACCAAATCTCTTTATGGTCTCAAACAAGCACCAAGGGCTTGGTTTGACACACTAAAAAGCACACTTTTAACTTGGGGATTTAAAGTTTCTGTGTCTGACTCATCTCTGTTTTACAGAAACCAGCAAGGATCACTTTTGTTAGTCTTGGTTTATGTCGATGATTTGCTAATCACGGGTGCTAATCCTCAAGCCATCTCCAAACTCATAGCAGATCTTCACAGTAAATTTGCTTTGAAATCGCTCGGTTCTGTCAGTTACTTTCTGGGATTCGAAGCCTACAGAAATCATTCTGGCATCTATCTCACACAATCTAAATATGCTACAGATCTCCTACACAAAGCCAATTTTGAAGATGCTAAAGAGTGTGACACTCCAATGGTTCTTGCCAATAAATTCTGTCAAAATGACAGTCCAATTTTTGACAAGCCCGAGCTTTATCGAAGTACAATGGGGGCGTTACAGTATTTAACATTGACACGACCGGACATTGCCTATTCTGTCAACAAATTGAGTCAATATCTCAAATCCCCTACTATCAACCATTGGAATGCTTGCAAAAGAATTTTAAGATATGTCAAAGGCACTCCTCATCTAGGCTTACACTTTCGGCCATCTACTTTACTTAATCTAGAGGGGTACTCGGATGCCGACTGGGCTGCAAGCCTTGATGATCGCAAATCTACAAGTGGCTACTGTATTTTCCTTGGAGGAAATCTCATAAATTGGAGCTCTAGAAAACAAAAGGCTGTAGCTCGTTCTTCGACAGAATCCGAATATCGGGCTCTTGCCTCAGCTGCCACTGAACTTGTGTGGATCAACTCTCTAATGTCTGAACTTGGTCTCACTCTTCACAAAACACCACCTGTGTTGTGGTGTGACAACCAAAGTGCTCAATCCTTGGCTCTCAACCCAGTTTTTCACACACGAACAAAGCACATAGAGCTTGATGTCCACTACATAAGAGATCAAATTTCTCAAAACAAGTTACAAGTCTGCTACATACCTACTGAAGATCAAACTGCTGATTTGTTCACTAAACCGCTGTCTTCTCCTAGATTTCAATTTTTATGTAACAAGCTTTACTTAGAACATTCTAAGTACAGCTTGAGGGGGGGTGTTGGAGAAGGTAGTTAGTTAGTCAGTTAGTATGTTAGTTAATACCGTTACATGTTAGTTACTGTGTATATGCAGAGTCTGTTACATTCTTTCTCTGCTTTTCCCACTGTATTCTGTACTTGTAACTTTCTATAAATACAATAGCAAAGAGTGTGTGTAAACACACAACTCATTCATTCATCAATCTCAACTATTAGAATTAGAGATATCAATCTCAAGAGCTACAAGGAAATAATCATAGTAAGTCATCCATGGTATAATCCCTTAACACTCATTAACTCACTAACCTGAGCCAACATAATTGATAATGTTGCTTCATAAAATTTCTCAGTCCCAGCTCTTAGGGGTGCACAAAATATGGGCCAAACCATTCAACCCGGTCAACCCAACCCATTTTTTATAGTAAAGGCTTATGTTAAGAGTAAGTCATGGTTCATTGGGCTGAAAAGTGATAGGCCATATAATTAAGGGTTGGTTATGGGTTGGACACATTATAGTTCTATATAACCCAAACCAACCCATTTCTTGTGAGATGTTCCAGATTTGAGATAACTTTCATACATAAAATATATTCTACATTCACAAAATATATACAAATATATATTTTACGTTGTCATACATAAATAAATTATATTGTGATAACCTTAGAAAGTGAATTAACCAAACCCATTACTAACACGTAGTTTATAGTTACCTTACTACTTCTACCAACAAGCCTAATGTGAGAATCAATCAATATTAGGGAAATTTGCGGTAAAAGTCCCCAAAAAGTTGAGTTTGATACAGATAAGTCCCCAACCTCCAAAAATAGCGGCAATAGTCCTCAAGGTCATGTTTTTTATTTGTCCGTTGGTCTCCAAGTTGATAGATCCGTTAAACCCAATTCAAATGCCACGTGTCGAAATATTATTGGTGGGTGTTATTATTTTAATTTTAATAAATAAATAAATAATTAAAAAAAAATCTTTTTTTTCTTTTTTTTTTCTTATTCTTGGTGATGGCAGAGAAGAAGCACCTTTTCCCAATGCTTTGAAATTAGTCTTTTGCCATCCATGACCTTCTTTGTAGCATTCCACCTGTACATTCAAGCTTTTCTGTATCAAAATCTTGTTAAGACGAAAGGTGTCATTTATTTTCTACAGAAATGGAAATATCAAACTTACGGTCTCTAAATTCTCATTGTCACCCTTTATGCCGCCAATGGCATAAATTGTATCTTCAATCACAGCAGCTGCAGAATAGCCCCGAGAGTCGTTCATGGAGTCCCCCATCATCCAAGAGCCATTACGAGGGTCAAAAATCTCAACAGAAGACGTTACGTTCTGACCATTATAACCGCCCAAAACAAGCCCATCACCAAGTTTTCTCAGAACCACAACCACAACCCTAATGAATTTCGACGAAGAAGATACCGAAACCCTAGACCAGTTCGACCAATCGATGGACGATGTTTACAGTAAGCTGAAGAACAACGATAGAGCTCACGTCGTCCGTTCGAACTCCGACACGAAACCCTCTAACGGCGAGGCTCGACCGAAGCTTTTGAAGTGGCCGATTGAAAACATCAGGGCTAGAGTGGTCGGGGTTGTGGTTGGGGTCGTGGGGTCAGGGCTGGCCGAGTTAGCAGTCGGGATGTGGTTGTGGTTGGGGTCGTGGTGGTGCTCCGGTGGCTGGTTGGGGTTGGGTTGAAGAAGAAGAAAACGAAGTAGACGAAGAAGAAAAGAAAGAAAAAGAAAAAGAAAAGAAAAAGAAAAAAAGAATTTTTTTTTTTAAATTATTTATTTATTTTTATTTTTATTTTTTTAAATTAAAATAATAATACCCACCAATAATATTTCGACACGTGGCATTTGAATTGGGTTTAACGGATCTGTTAACTTGGAGACCAACGGACAAATAAAAAACATGACCTTGATGACTATTGCCGCTATTTTTGGAAGTTGGGGACTTATCTGTATCAAACTCAACTTTTTGGGGACTTTTACCGCAAATTTTCCATCAATATTATTAACTTTGCTACTCACATAATGATACCACTACCACCTTAATTTTTGTAAAGCACTATATTACACACACATATGTATCGTTTTTTTTTTTTTTTATATGCACTAGGTTAAATAATTTTGTCATGTTTGTAACATAAATATTAAAGTCTAAAATATATCTCAACCCAATAAACCTAATTCCTATATTATTGTACTAAGTAGGGTTGAGTTGTACAATAACAAAAATTTGAATGGATTTAAGCTTATCCAAACTACAATCATTGGATTGGCCCATTAAAAGACCTCTAACCCAGCCAACTCAACCCATGTGCACCTTTGTAGATTTTTTTTAAGAAAAAACAATTCAAAATATAGGAAATTCATTAAAAAAAGGAAAAATATATTGTAGACGCTTTTAGAAGACTGATAATTTAATTGTTTAAGCTAATCAAAATTATATACACAAATTATAGAAGGAAAACAAGAAAAAAGGAAGGACGAACACAAACTAATAATTTATATGTACTTTTAATTAAACGATTAAACCCAGGACAAATTTGGTGATTATTATGTTATTGTTAAGTAAGAAATTATCTCCAACGGTCCTTGTGAACACAAGAAAAAAAAATTAATTCCTTCCCTGGCATGAAATATTTGAGTTAGAAATTAATAACAACTTAATCTTATAAAGTACATTATTAAAACGGTTGGTAACGAAGTTCAATGACGTGTGTCACAGTGTTAGAAATTAAAATGAAGAATTATTTTCTGTGAGGGAGGGTAGGTACGTAAAAACGAAATAATTATTAAAAAAAATACAAAGGTATGGATAGAGATGAGTAGAGTGGGCATCCGATCCAATCCAACTTTTTTTTCCTTATCCGATCTAATCTAATTAGTAATTGGATTTGGAAAATCATCATCCGATCTAATCCAATTAGACCTCAAAATCCAATCCAATCCAATTACTAATTGGATTGGATCGGTTTTTTAATTGGATATCCAATTACACAGTTAAAGTTCAATATTAACTTAAAAATATGAAGAAAAATACATAAAAACTAACTATTACCTTTTATTTAAGTTTAATACTTCATAAATATATTATTTTTGCAAGTGTAATGTAGCTAAAAGTTTTAAATAATTAAAACAACAACATTTTTAAATAATAAAATAGATCAAAACATTATTTTCTTGGTTTATGAGAAATTTATGGGTGTGACTTTTTATTTATATTTAATAAAATAATAAAATATTATTTATATATAATAAAATAATAAAATAAAAATTTAAACTGATATTTGATATTTGAACTGATATTATTTATATATATACAATATTATATATTGTTCTCATTTTTTCTATTTTTTTTATTAAAGTTAATTATTTTAAATAAATAAAAATTCATAATAAAAATCTAACTTCTAAATTTTCTCTATTACTATACTATTTTGAATTTAATTAACAACAATAAAATATATGTACGTATATTTTTCATTTAATATAAATTTTCTATATACATATATATTTATACAAAAAAAAAATAGAGATAAAAAATAGTAGTGAAGAGATCCAAAAAATTTCACATAAGCTTCAAACACACTCTAAAAAAAGTATAATTTATAATTCTATGTGTAACTAATTTATTTGTTTATTTGGATGATTTTAGTCTATATATCTCAAATTATACTTTTTAATTTTTATAATTCGGTTATATAGCAAGTAAGAATATTTGGATTGATGTAATCATAACAGTATATATATAGCTTTATTAGTTGAGCATGAATTGTCCATTTGATTTTGTTTTAAGTTTAGATTTTACAATTGTATTTGAATACTTAGTTATATATATATATATGTGGATCTTGAGTTTATCGGGTTAATTTGTTGAAAATATATGTTTACTGATTTGCTCAAAATAAATATACATAAACACATATATTTTGTTGAATCTAAATATACATAAACACATATATTTTGTTGAATCTATCATGGAGTGCTATGAGATTGATGAGAGACTTCAAGAGAAGAATGATATTGAGATAAATTTGGAGAGCATTGCTTTGTTATAATATTATTTGGAAGCTATCATATTTCTTATTTTTTATATTCTTTCTTTCATATGTCCAGTTATATGCCTGCTACCCTTATTCTTTATAATTTTATTATTACCGGCTCGAGTTAAGTGTCCATAGTAAGTGTGTAGCATTATTATTTTTTAAATATATTTCAAGCTAATTTCCATTCTCCTCTTCTCTTTTTGCAAATTTTAAATTTCACTTTTCACTATTGATTTTCAAATAACCCCACACACTAATTAAAATTAGTTTTTAAATCATTTTAAATTATATGATTATTTATTGAATCTTTCTTAATTAAATTATAGAACACATAACATAAAACTAAATATACGTGCCTTGCACGTAATTTTCTTCTAGTAAAAATAAATACACAAAACAATCAAGTGTTACAAATTCAATATACAAAAAAAATTTAATAAAATATAATAAATATATATTATATTTTTTAATATTTTTATTAAATAAATAATTTTTCAATATATATAAATGTAATTGGATTGAATCGGGTTTTAATTGGATTTTGAGATTGGCATTCAATGACCGATCCAATCCAATTAGAATCCAACTTTTAACATCCAATCCAATCCAATTGTAATTAGATATCCAACTTTTTGTAATTGGATTGGATTGGATCAGTTCGGTTCAATTGGATGATGCCCACCTCTAGACTCTAGAGAGTTACAAGATTAATAATCTAATTTGAGATTAAGAGAGCAAAAGTTTAATCATAATATCATATAGGACTATAGGAGCCTCTATGAAATTTCCGCGTGTAGAAAATATGCAACAAATCCAATATCTATTTATGTCTATGCCTTTATTTTTGGATTGATAAGACATCACACCATATATTATATTATAATATAATTGATTTGCCAATACATTAAACATAACCATTTGTCGTATTTCTTTGAAGTGTTTTGGTGAAATTAAGACAATCTTGTGTATTTCATTGTCAACGTAGAATTATTTATTAATTCATCTTATTCTATGTCTTTTCTATATTATAATTATTATTAATTATGAGGGGTTATAATAAATAATAATAATATAGACAAAATTGAACCACATTGCAGTGAAATTTTGACTTTTGAACTAAAATTATCAATAGCTTTATTATTGAATGTGTTAATTTCTAGAACAAAACTGTGAAATTTGGTTCTAAAGCACCATTGGAGGGCAGACACGTACGTAGATTGTGGATTATTATGATATATAATCACTGTTTGATTGAATACCTATCCCTAAATCCTCACTAAGATTCTCATACAAAAAAGAAAAAAAAAATACACATTTCAATCTTTGTTATCAATCTAGCTAAATAAAAGAACATCTTCTCTCAAAACTATTACACAACTATGATACTTATTTAATTTCTTATGATACTTATTTAATTTCTTAATTATTAGCAGGAGCTTGAATAAATATGTATAAAAATCCCATCATTTGGTTAGATATTAAGAAGATTCTGTCACGAGTAATATTCGGCCGGCGGCCCAAATGGTTAAAAGAAAATTTACATAATTAAATAAGTGTACATGTCTTAATAATATAAATTAATCAGTATTAAGTACCTAAGAAATCTCCTAAATTAATATTTTAAAAAAATGATTTTTATTTTGATTTGATTTATTCAAAGAGAAGAAAAGAATGGTATTACTACCTGTCTTGTGTACGCAAGTATATTCGTATCACCTTATTACTTAGTAAAAGTCAAGAAAGCTACTCTAAAAGAAAGAAACTGGTGTTTCTGGAAGTCCTGTTTTTAATATATTTTTTTCTCTCATGTTTGTTTGAGTAACAAGAAAAACCTCAATAACTCACACCCTTAATAATATATATGTTAATTCATATATTTATATAAATACGTAAACTCATAAGCCCATTAAACACACACGCCATATCTTCTTCCTCTCTCAATAATCTCTCTTTTTCATTCTGAGAAACTAGACCAAATGGCTTCCTCTACTACTTCACTAGCTTTTCTAGCTATGATTCTGGTATTGTCACCAGTTGCTGTTTTTGGGCTTGATTGGGATGACATAGCTCCTAGTATTTCTGGTACTTAATCCATCATCATGCACTCTCTTTCTATCATATATATAAATCATGACTGACTTTGTTAATGACATTTATAACAATTAATAACAGAGGATATGTGTAAAGAAGTGGAGTGTGGAAAGGGAAAGTGCAAATGGAATGGAGCTTTCCCATTAGGGTTTACATGTGAATGTGATGCTGGTTGGAAGAGAACACGTGATCAAGATGATGAAGATGATTACCCTTTTCTCCCTTGTGTCATCCCTAACTGTAATTAATCAAATTTTTACTCTCTTCTTTAATTAATTAATTCTATATACATAATTTAAAGATGAAAAATATTTATATTTATATATACAGGTACTCTAAATTATGGAGGGTGCCAACCAGCTCCACCCCCAGTTCCAGAGAAGGAAGTCCCACGCAATATTTCTGCTTTTGATCGTAATTACCATTATCTTCATCTCAAAAAACTATAATTCTTTTTAATCTTTTAATTTCAATAATTAATTTTGATTTTATGTAAATTAATTAAACTTTTTTTGTAGCTTGTTACTGGGCCTATTGTGGGGAAGGGACATGCACTAAGAACAGAACTCACACACACATGTGCCAGTGCAAACAAGGCTTCTCAAATCTTCTCAACATTTCTGCTTTTCCTTGCTACAGTGAATGTATACAACAGCCTTAATTCTTTCCTAATATAATTATTAACATGATGAGCTTAATTTAATTTGGTTTGTTATATATTATTTTAAAGGCACACTTGGATCCGACTGTTCAAGACTTGGAATTAAAGTAGCAGATTCGACTTCTGGGGGTGACAGTTCGAACAATAATAATAATAGCCAAGGTGAGTTAGTTAGACTTGGATGAGATCAATCATCAAGAAACCACTTTTATTAGTTAGCAAAAAAAGCAACCTCCTTTATTATTAACTATGTATATTCTAAACTTTGCTACTTACCAACCATGGATGTTAAAAACAGAGTTTAGGTATTAAGAAGAAAGTTAACTAATTAACTAATATTATTTTTATAGACACAATTAGAATAAAGTGATAAAGATATCATATTCATATGGTTAGGTGGGTCAAACTAAAACTCAAAACTCCTTTCTTTCTCTTCTTATAAATGATTTCAAATATGATAGGTCGACACAATTGACTTATAATGCCACATTACTTTTGCTTTGATATCTATCCATAAAACATGTTGCTTGTATGTGTAAGAAAAAAAAAATAGTTACTTAAAATCTGACACTTAATGTTGTTTTTTCTTCTCCAGCTACGTCTTTTCTGCCAGGAAAGTTTCAAATGATGATCATATTTATGGTGTCATTGGGTATGGCTATGTGGAAGTAGGATGTGATTTAATGGAGCAGGACTATTGGATATGTACTTCAGATAGATAGATAGATATTTATTTGCTTTATATATCATTGGTTTATTTGGTTTTGATAGATTATTTTTGTAATAAGTTTGCTTTGTATAAATAATTGAGAACAGTCATGCTCTGGTGACTGTAGCATAGTAGTACACTAGTACTAGTACACACTATTTATTACTTTGTGAGTATAGTTATTAGTTATTGATGGTGTTTTTTGATTATACATTTGCTTCTAATTTTGCACTTTTTGACATATATGGAGAAATAAAGCTGGGAAGAAGGAAATGAATCCACTTGACAAAATATTACCCCAAATAATTCAACGAACAAAGTTGCAATTGAATGAAAAATTTATAATACATTCAAAGCTACATGAAAATAATTTTATATAATGAAATTTTCTGGCTTTGCTAGTGTTTATTGCCCAAGATTACACATTAATGGTATGAAAAACTATAATCGAATCTATACTTGGGTTGCATTCCACATACATTGATCATTATAATCTTTCTCAAAGACTTATCCCATGTATAAAGAACATTTTTCCTTTGTATGTAATCATTCTACTTTCGACCCCTACACACCAGAGATGGCCTTGCAAATCCAAGATTCCTTTATTTCCTGATGTTTCCCAAATGAACTTGAAAAGCTCAAGTGCCCTGTCCAAATGTCTCACCCCACTCCAGATCATCCTTTCCTCATCTGAAGTTAGAATCCTTCCCATACACAAACAGAACTTATCATTCCCACTACTATAAAACCCACCACACAGATCCACTTCGATATCTCTGACATGCCCATAAAGATAATACAAGAGAAGTGTGAACAAGCACTTGGACGGGTAGCCCAAAATTTTAGAAAGTTTCTTCTGCACTAAGCTTTCTTGGAGCCGAGCTTCCTTGTATCCAATACTTTTATCAATCAAAACATCCTTGATTTGAGATAATCCTTCTTTCATGGCCTCAAGCTTTACCACATGATCAAGTAGCCAGTCTTCAGTTTTCAAACATTCAATAAGGTCATTAAACATCTCAAGAACATCTTCCCATTTTTGAGAGCAAGAAGATTGAACCTTCTTGGCAGGCACAAGCCGCATCCATGAAGTAGAATCAGGGTCAGAGGAAAAGGCTGTGTTATACAAAAACTTTAGACAATTGGAAACTACCTGTTGACCCAAGTGAACTCCTTTGCTTGGGCACTGATTATTCAAATAGTCCAACTCGGGTTTTAATCCATTAAGCACCTCCTCAAGTGTCCTTATCAATATGCGATGATGGGTAACTTGAGGGGAGATCGTTGCACGAATCAACTTCCTTTGTTGGGCAGAAATGTTTAGGATGTTGCTCACTTTGGTGAGTGAATTCACAATCATGGGTTCTCTTTCGCTTGGTTTACTGAAACAGACAAATGGTTCACCTTCACCTACAGAAACAGCTGCCATGTTAGCCTTGACAGTTTTCTGGACTGATGGAGATCCAATATAGACTCTAACAAGTGACTTGAAATTGTACATTTTTCTTTCTATACGATCATCAATGATGATTGAATCATCACGGATATTAACAAGTCTTCCATCAATCAAATCCACATTCTTTAACAGGCGGGTCAATTTCATCATCTCTGGAAATGCATTTTCATACCAATCTAAGTGTACGAGTTCTTCATGTGATTCCTTTGAAGAGTGATAAAGTATAGCATCAGAATGAAAAGCTTCAATTCGCCTATTCCTAATATACTTAGCACCAGTACACATGAGTTTCTCAACATGTTTACAGGCCATTGTTGAAGAAAATCCACCATAAACAATCTGTAAAAAAAAACTGGGCTTTTAGTCAGTTCCCTTATTATAATTTATTTACTACATCCCACGAAATGGAGAAATTAGTTACTTCACAGAGGCAAATAATCAAACATATAGTATACAAAAAAAAAAAAAAGTACACAATGCTAAAATTTGAATGAAAATAATCTCAATTTCTTTCCAGACAAAGAAAACATTATCATAATACTTGCAAAAGAAAAATTACAATACTAGGTAGTTTGAAAATTAACTAAACAAAGATTACAAATATACCAAGATTAACATATTCAGCCAAACAAAGCAGAGTAAAAAGAGCTGACCTCAACTAGGCCACATGTTCAAGGGCCCTGGGTCCACGAACATACAGACATGGCAAGCCCCAACGCACAACCACGGGGCAATGTGACCATGCCAGCGCTGAACCAAGCCAAGAAGGCAATAACGCTCCAATCACGATAAAACCCACTTCTTATTTTTCCAATTTCTTCTGGCAAAAAGCATAACAGATTAAAACAATATGAGACCGGGGATGGTATTTCAGATTAGGAATTAAAACTTATCACTTTTTAGAAACGACTAGAGAGAACTGAGCGAGAGATTGATCTCATCTATTCGCCAACGAGTAGCAGCTCATCAAAAGAAGACGCAAGCACAAAGCCAAGTAGCACAAAAACCACACATTTTTAGAGAGCATAAAAGTCTTGAAATAGTCTCCCACTTGACGGAAAGCTTCGTCGCGGTGGTCGTCGTCGGCGGCGCCGGCAGTGGTTTCTTTCTTGTCAGACCAGAGGCGGAGGCAGACGGAGTGATGTCGTTAGAGGGAACGTGAGAGAAGAGTAGAGTACAGAGAAGGTGGTAGAATTGGGCTGGCCCAAAACCAACGTAAAAAACAAAAATATTGGAATTTGGGTTAAATTTTACAAAAAACTTATACAAAAATCTTTTCAAGAATACTGTATCTTTATAAAGTGGAATACAAAATAGAACAACTAAAAATAAAAGTGGAACAACTAAAAATTAACAGTAGAAAAACTTTGAAAAACTTAACACAGTACACAGTATAAAATTTATACAGTAATTTTGAAAAAATTCCGCCCACAGTATAAGTGTAAAAACATTAAAACTTTCAGTATGTGGTAAATTTGTAAACATATCTTTTTCCGTGTCATGTTTGGAAAATGAAATGACAGGTATCACCACCCCAACCATTTCGAAGTGGGATACCTTTTGGAGAATTTTCAAAAACACAAAAATAAAAATAAAAATTTTGTTTATAAATTTTGTTTTGGAACAATCAAAATGTGTTCTATAATTATTTTTATTTTACAATTTTAAAAATAAAAAGTAAAAGAGTATTTTATAAAATTTATTTTTATTTTTATTTGTGGATTTTATTTAAATCGGGTGAGAAGCAGAATCGAGGGCGAGTCCAAGTCTACGGTTGGATCCGAGTTCAATTTTTAAGGTCTAAGTTAGAGTTGAAGTCCAAAATATTGATTAATTTTTTTTTAAAAAAAAATTTTGAAAGTGATTTTTTTTTTTTTTAAAGTTTAGATTCTTAATTAAAAAATAAAAAAGTAAAAACAGTTTAATAGAATATGATTTTTAAAAAATATTTTCACATTTCTAATTTTAAAAAGAAAAAACTCATTAAAAAAGTGTTATCAAACGTACCCTTAGCAATTAACAAAAGAATCAAAATGTTTTCACACTCGAATTTGTTCGTTGCTTTATTTTTTTTTTTAAAAAAAGAAAGAAAAATACTTTGTACTCCCAAAAACTTAAGGAAAAAAAAGTCAAAAATAGGTTATATTTAAAAAAGAATAAATAGTAATTTTACCCACTGAATTTTTTACACTACTAGATTGTGTTATAAACATAGTTACTGGAAAAAGAAAAAGAACGATATTACTGAATGAAATTTTTGGATTGAGTCGCGGACTAGGTCACTCTCTTTAACACATTCACGGTATTGCCCAAGAATGTGTAAGCAGTTGAAAAAATATCGATCGTTCTTTGGATAAAATAGCCATGTCATGCACTTTATCAGAACATCACTGCATTGTAGCATATTGTCGAATGCACCATCTAAATATATTACTGCTAAAAAATTATATCGAATGGGAAAACTATTTGTAAAAAGGGATGTCTTTCTCCCGTTGGTTCTGATGCGCTATATAGGGAACAATCAGAGAAATCAAACAGTAAGAAAGTCTTTTTTTTTTTTTCTGAACGTGGGAGAGAGCATTGGATCATGACTCAAAAAGTTGAGGAGAAAATGTCTCTTGTTTATCATTTAGTTAAACACGTTTAAAACAGTATTAATAAATTAAATAAATAAGGTGCACACCACACCAACAAACTAGCTCATATTGGTTGAACGGATGACAGCGGCGTGCGCATGTGGTGTTTAGGTGAGTTTTTATGTGACTCATCTCTCTTCTATAGAAGTGGGCACCCTTTGGAGAAAACTAGCTCAGATCGGTCGAACGGATGACCGCGAGGTGTCAGGTGAGCTTTTGTATGATTCCTCCCTCTTCTACAAAAGTGGGTACCCAAATAAGGTGCACACCACACCAACAAACTAGCTCAGATTGGTTGAACGAATGGCAGCTAGCTGTGAAGAAATGATTTTCCCTTTGTATTTGGTTAGATATCATGAGGTGGCATACCAACCTTTGATGGTCCCCAAATTGGTTAACAAACTTTGTCCTTTTTTGTACCGTTAGGATGTTCCTTTTGTTGTGTAAAAGACTTGATTAATTTGTAATGATTGTACATTGTATTCTGTTGTAATCATTGGTCTATAAATACAATTGGCCAGCCTCATGTTCAAATGAGATGAGCTTTCCATTTTCTCCATTAGTTATTTTCTCCATTAGTTATTTTTCAACGCACAGCCACGGGGCAATGTGACCATGCTAGGGCTGAACCAAGCCAAGAAGGCAATAACGCTCCAATCACGATAAAACCCACCTCTTGTTTTTTCAATTTCTTCTGGCAAAAAGCATAACAGAGTAAAACAATATGAGACCGGGGACGGTATTTCAGATCAGCAATTAAAACTTATCACTTTCTAGAAACGATTAGAGAGAACTGAGCGAGAGATTGATCTCATCTATTCGCCAACGAATAGCATCTCATCAAAAGAAGACGCAAACACAAAGCCAAGTAGCACAAAAACCACACATTTTTAGAGAGCATAAAAGTCTTGAAATAGTCTCCCACTTGACGGAAAGCTTCGTCGCGGTGGTCGTCGTCGGCGGCGCCAGCAGTGGTTTCTTTCTTGTCAGACTACCACAGGCGGAGGCAGAGAGAGTGATGTCGTTAGAGGGAACGTGAGAGTAGAGTAGAGTAGAGTAGAGTAGAGAGAAGGTGGTCAAAACCGATGTCGGAAATAAATGGTAAATTTGTAAACAGATATTTTTCCGTGTCATGCATGTTTTGAAAACAAAATGAGGGGTATCACCACCCAACCTTTTGGAGAATTTTCAAAAGAGAAATGGTAAAGGGTACCAGTGGTGCCTAGCACATTTCTATTTGTCAATATCGCTATTGATCGAACTAAGTATCGGCCCCCATATAATTTAATATAATAGCTTTTAAGGAGTATCGCTAGGCAATCGCAATGCGACATGTCGAGAAGGTGCTAGGCACCACTGGTGCCTAATAGCAATGCTCTTTTCAAAATCATAGGTGGCGTTTATGTTTTTGAAATTATGATTCTTAATTAAAAAATTGAAAAGTGAAAACAGTTTTATAGAACATGTTTTTTAAAAATATTTTTACTTTTCTAATTTTAAAAAATGAAAATTGATTAAAAAAGTGTTACCAAACGCCACTTAAGATTTTTATTTTCAAAATTTTTAATTACAAAAATAAAAATAAAAATTTTGTTATAAATTTTGTTTTGGAACAATAAAAATGTGTGTTATAACCACTTTTATTTTTTAATTTTAAAAACAAAAAATAAAAGTGTGTTTTGTAAATTTTATTTTTATTTTTATTTGTTGATTTTATTTAAGTCGGGTCTGAGGTCAGAATCGGGGGCAAGTCCAATTCTAAGGCTGGGTCCGGGTTCAATTTCTAATGTCTAAGTTGGAATTGAAGTCCAAAATATTGATTAAAAAAAATTTAAAAGTGATTTTTTTTATTTTTAAAATTTAGATTCTTAATTTAAAAAAATTGAAAAGTAAAAATAATTTTATAGAACATGATTTTAGAAAATATTTTCACTTTTCTAATTTTAAAAACAAAAAACTCATTAAAAAAAGTGTTACCAAACGTACCCTTAGCAATTTACAAAAGAATCAAAATATTTTTACACTTGAATTTGTTCGTTGCTTTAAAAAAAAAAAAAGAAAAAAAAACTTTATACACCCAGAAACTTAAGGAAAAAAAAAGAAGTAAAAAATAGGTTATATTTAAAAAAGAATAAATAGCAATTTTTCTTATTGAATTTTGCACCCTACTAGATTGGGTTATAAAAACAGTTACTGAAAAAAAAAGAACAATATTACTGAATGAAATTTTTGGGTTGAGTCGCATATTAGATCATTCTCTTTAAGACGTTCACGGCATTGCCCAAGAATGTGTAAGTAGTCGAAAAATTATTTGTCGTTCTGTGGATAAAACAACCATGTCATACACTTTATCAGAACATCACTGCATTGTAGCGAATTGTCGAATGCACCATCTAAAAATATTACTGCTAAAAAATTATATCGAATGGGAAAATTGTTTGTAAAAAAGGATGTCTTGCTCCCGTTGGTTCTAATGCGCTAAATAGGGAATGCTCAGAGAAATCAAACAGTAAGAAAGTCTTTTTTTTTCTGAATGTGGGAGAGTGCGTTAGATCATGACTCAAAAAGTTGAGGAGAAAATATCTCTTGTTTACCATTTAGTTAAACACGTTTAAAACTGTATTAATTAATTAAATAAATAAGGTGCACACCACACCAGCAAACTAGTTTGTATCGGTTAAATAGATGGTAGCAGCGTGCGCGTGTGGTGTTTAGGTGAGTCTTTATGTGACTCCTCTCTCTTCTACAAAAGTGGGTACCCTTTGGAGCAAACTAGCTCAGATCGGTTAAACGGATGACCGCGAGGTGTTCAGGTGAGCTTTTGTATGACTCCTCTCTCTTCTACAAAAGTGGATACCCAAATAAGGTGCACGTACACCAACAAACTAGCTCGGATTGGTTGAACGAATGGCAGCTGTGAAATGATTTTCTCTCTATATTTGGTTAGATATAATGAGATGGCATACTAACCTTTGGTGGTCCCCAAATTGTTTAACAAACTTTGTCCTTTTTTTGTACCGTTAGGATATTCCTTTTTTTGTGTAAAAGATTTAATTAATTTGTAATGATTATACATTGTATTCAGTTGTAATCATTGGTCTATAAATACAATTGGCCAGCCTCATGTTCAAATGAGATGAGCTTTTCATTTTCTCCATTTGATATTTTTCTAAGTTGGTATCAGAGCCATTCTCTACACTGGTGGTGTTCTTCATTAACCCATCTTCTCCATGGTCGATCCATCTACTGTTGGAATATTTATTTTACCAGGATCTTAGATCTACTCACAAGTATGTTGTTTAAACACCCTAAATATGAACTTTCTAAAACGATAGATTAAACACATATAAAGTTAAGAAAACCTTACATCGATGCAGCGGAATTAATGTCTCCTTCCACTCAGATCTCTAACCCTTGTATCCTTTCTGTAGCAGAGTATAATCAAGATCTGAGCCCGAACGTCCTTCTTCTTCAAGTTTGATCCTTCACAGTCTTCCAATCTATGATTGAGTTACTGCTTGCTGTGTGTGGGCACTTACTCTTTCACTAGGGTCACGAAATTAATGAAGGGAAAAGAGAAGGATGATTTCGGCCAGGTATAGAAAGTGGGGAAGGCTCAGTTTTTCTGAAGAGAGAAATTTCTGTAAGAAAGATGATCTGAAAACTTGTGATTTGACTGAGCCATCACTTTCTATTTATAGGCAACTACTAGGTTTATGTTAGGAATTATTTGGCATTAAAATAATGAAAATATTAATTTGAAAAACCTATTTAAGTGGCCGGCCATGGTGTGTTATTGGGCCTCACTTAATTTTGCAGTTTTATCAAATTTTATCTCTATTTTCTCAAAAACGCTAATTTTCCAATTCTAACCTTTTAAATGCCAAAACTAATTATTTAATAACTAAAATACATTATTAAATAATATTGTCATTTAATTTAATTATTAATTAGACATATAAAGTCCATTAATAAATAAATAAACCTAGAAACTATTTTCTTTACAATTTCACCCCTGCTTAGTGAAAATTCATAAAATTAGACATAGTCTAACTTTAGAATTATAATTGATCAATCACGAATCAATTAATGAGTCTTACAAGCAGAATGTTCTCAACTAGAATGGGGACCATGGATCTATATGCTGAGCTTCCAATAAGTGAACTAAATTTACCAAGTAAATTCCTACTTATTAATTCTTCGTTGAATCCATTCTTAGAACTTAGAATTGCACTCTCAGACTTATATAGAGCATATTGTATGTTCCACGATATCAATATGCTATCTCATTTAACCATTGTTATAATCTTATTGTGATTTAAAGATCCTCTATATAGATGATCTACATCGAGATGGGATTTCTTTACCGTTCTCACCCCTTAATGTATTTTGCCCCTTAAAACACTTAGCTACCTGTAAATGGTGTTTAGTGATCTAATAATTAGTCAGTTAAACAAGAGCTCATCCATTTACTTCTATTTTCTAAGCTCGAAGGGAATCATCACTTGACTTCTATACACCAGTAGAAGCTATAGATTCCATATTTATGTTTAGCACTCCCACTCAATCATACTATCATGTTCCTAAAATATACGTATCACCCTGACCCAAAAGTAGGCTTAACTAATAAATCTAAGAACATGAATAGCACTCCTGAGTTGAGCCTAAGCATATCAGGATTTAGATTCTTTTAATCTTAAGATCAACTACTGATATTGACTTGGAAATATATGTATAACGGTAAGTTTGTAATATCTTAACTTAGTTGCAATATCGGTCCAGTCCAATGTATACTCCATACATTCGAAACTAGTATACTTTACTAATGTCCTGGAAAGAACATAACACTTACTCCAAGTGTAAGTATACATCATCGCTGATTATCACATTAGTGTAAATCCAATAACACTGATGAAACAGGGACCAAAACTTTTGATTCATATGATCACAATCACATTCCACTGTGTTGACGATACTGTAATTGTGAATAAACATATGATCTGGATTTAACTGATTTTGTGTGTATGAATGTAATAAACATATTAAACATATTAAACCATTAGCATGTAAAATTCATGCAAACATCAATCACTTCAAATTTCTTATATTGATAACTAATCAGATTGTAAAGAGTTTTATTTAGGGCATAAAACCCAACAAACTCCCACTTGCACTAATATAAAAACAAATTGCGCAAATAGGTCAATCTGATGTCTTGATCTTCAGATCAAGTGTAGTATATTTGAATCCACCCAAACTTCTGGAAACTAGTTCATAAATACTCTTATGAAACATCATTTACTATATGCTTTACTCATCAAGGGATACTGAAATCTTTTACTGTTTTAAAAGTACATCTGAATTAACAGAAGACATATCTCTCATATTTTAAAATATGTAATTGAGATAATACAGTGTAGACTTTTCTTCAGTGATATAACTTTCTGGTATTTTTGAATAGACCAAGTTACAATTCTTCTCTGGTAGAGCTTGAATTATTATACAATAATTCCTCCACCCCCAAAGTAAGCACCATCTTATAGAAATCGAAATTAGATGGTGAGATACAAGGATAACTGATACACAGTTCCTTGATATCTGACATATAGATCACTTTCATAAATCTTTCTTGAATATCTTCTAATGTTCCCTATTTGATTACATCTCAGATAGCTCTCACTCAATAGCAGATGTCTGGTTAAATAATACTTTTAACCTCTGATTGTTTGGAGAGTTACCTAGTTGTGACTTTTGTATTAGTCTGAAACTTTAAGTTAAGACTAAGTCATCAACATAGCAGACTAGTATTTTGAAGTGAAAAATACATGCCAGAGATAAAGTAATCAAAATTAAGATACCATCAAATTTTATGAGGATTAAGAATTCTTGGTTCAAGTCATTCGAATGGACTGAACTAGAGTTCTTTATCTTATTCTCATAATTCTGATAAGCTATACCTATCCATGTGAATGGTTAGATTTGCTTTTCAGTAGTGTTCTTAAGTACCTATCACAATTATCAACCTAATGAAGATGGGTATATAACTTTAAAATTCTCCCACTCAATTAAGGTAGTGTGAAACTTTAACAAAGAACTTTCAAAGGTATCAAACTTTTACTTACAACAGTAAAAACGAAATGGAACATACAATCAAGATCAACAATTTATATTGACAATAGCTGACTCATTATATTACTTCAATGTTTAAACAAGATATGTGTTTCATAGGGAATTATGGAATGGACTCCACCCCTAAGAATATACATATAGGGTACTATGGATAACCTCCACCCCTAAGTATATAGAGATTATGATCCACCCCTAAAGGTTGTAAAGATCATTATTCTCTTAGTGTGATAGAGTTTATGTGGAGTTGAATACTATCCAGAGTTCATTAGATATAAAAGATCGTTGAACTGCATAGTTTTCTTAACTTTTTTCCACCCCTATCAGATCATAAGATCCTTTTATTAAACAAATTCTTAATAATTGTATGAGAATTAACAATTATTAATAAACATAGAAATAATTTCTAGTGTTTATTTAATATAACTCTATGAAGAGTTGTAAATATTATAGAATTTGCATCAATAATAAAAACACTTACACATACAAACATATAAATATAATATGGTAAATGTTGATGAAGATAAATTAAATGAAGCTCAATCTCATAATTTGCAATAGTAAATTTCGAATATTAAAGAATACTTTATTAATAATAAAATAAAAAAAATGTATTGCAACAATATGAGAAAAACAGGGATAAATATCCCTAACTTAAATTTGAAATCTAAATTGTCTTTAAACTAAAAACAATTAATTCAAAATTAAATTGAAGAGCCTCATCTTCATCTGGACGATTTCACCCTTTGGTCCAGCTTTTTGATCCAACTCATCTGAGTTCAAGTAGCTTGGCCTATAAGAAGAAGAAAACAAATAAACAAAGTTTAGTCCAGAATCATAAATCCAATTGGATAATAATTCACTAAAACTCTTAAAGTTTATAAATGGAAATACCTTGTTTCTTTGCAAGAAGTTTAGGACACTGGGATTTCCAATGACCTTTTTCATTGCAGTAGAAACACTTTCCTTTAAGTGTAGCATCACCAGAAGGAACAGCCTTTTTATTCTTCATGGCTTTTGTTCGCTTCTTGGTGTCCTTCCACTTCTTCTTCGATTTGGGCTTTGAAGCAGAGGCAACATTTGCTTCAGGTTTCATCGTCCCATTACCATTCCCAGGATTATGAGGTTTACTCCCTTTCTTCTTGGGTCCTCCAATCAAATTTTCATAAGTTTGAAGGTCATTGACTAATTCATGAAAGTCAATTTCCTTCTTATTCATGACATAATTTGATGTATGGTAGAAATGCTGGAGTCAGGCTATTCAAGATAAGACTAACTTGAGTAGCACTGTCCATTTCAGCACCATGATCCTGGGCTTCTTGGAAATAACTAGACATGAGGAGAACATGGTCACGCACGTTTTGATGAGGTTCCATCCGTGCATTAATGTACTTCTTAGTCGCGTCAAAGCGTGACTGAAGTGATGCCTTACCGAATAGCTCATTTAACTTCGTCATAACTTCAACAGCCTTTTCGGTTTTAGAAAACCGAGTTTTGAGGGTGTCAACCATGCTAGAAAGCATAAAGTATAGAGCTTTGTCATTTGCTTTCTGCCAACGCTCATACTTTTCTTTCACAGCTTTGGAAGCATTGTCCCTAGGCACTTCAGGTGACGGCTCAGTTAAAACAAACAAGGCACTTTCTCCTATGAGAGCAATATTAATGTTCTCATTCCACTTATTAAAGTTAGATCCATTCAGCTTATTTTCAGTCAACAGTGATAACATGGGATTCATTTTGACAAAACATGATACTACAAAATAATAGAAATCAACAAATAGAAATTAATAATGGTTTAACACAAAATCTATTCAGAAATTATAAGCACATAGCAAGTAGGAATGATATGAGAAAATACTTAAAAATTCAATCCTAAATAATTTCCAAGGTTTTTCAACAAACTGATATCAGTGTCCCGTTTAGGCGAGAGTCAAAGTTACCATCCATTGAATAGAGTTGTCAGCTCATCTAAAATGTTAAACATTCTAGCAACCTTTTATTCGATCAAGATTGGAATCCAGCGTTGTCCCGTTTAGGCGAGAGTCAAGGCTATTCTATCTTATGAGCTTCTACCATTGTTTCGCAATTTGCAAGTCAAATATGGTCGCCACCATTAGGGTGATCTATACCATATAAAACACTTACAAAGTACTTATCATGCGAGATTAAACGGTGCGAAATTGCTAATGAACGTTCCTCCATTAGGGAGGATTACTCACTAAAACAAACGCGGTGTAAAACCCACGATGGAGATCGAATATCTTAATAATAATAAAGCTCATTCTTTAAAATGTATTTTCTTTATTATTCTAATAAATAAATTCTCATTAAATTCGAAATTAAGAATTGAAATTCAAAAATAAGAATTTAATATAATATTTATAAAATTATACTTAGATGGTGATTGAAATAAAATAAATTATTTCCATCTTAGTAATAATCTTAAATATAAACATTAAGGAAATTAATTTAAGTTGAATTAAATTAAATAATTAGCAACTTAAAAATTTTCTTTGAGAATATATTTATTGAATTCGAAAATTTAAAGTATATGTTAAAAAATATACAATTTTCGAAAATAATAAAAAAAAAATACTTCAAGCAAAAATATTACCTATCTAGATTTTCTTTTGACTAGTTAATTCAATTTCTAATAATATATATATATATATTTTAAATTCATTTATTTTAAATTAATCAATTAAATGAAAAAATCATTGATTGTAGTTGGTCCAAGAATTAATTAAAATAAATAATTAATTTACAACTCAATCTATTTTTCAAAATAAATTTTTTTTAAAATATTGCATAAATAAAATGTAATTTTCAAAATTGATTAAGAAAATAAAGAATATATATATTGAAAATTATTTAAATTTAAGTTGAAAAATTAAATTTCAACCTAAAAATAATTTTCTATTTAATTAAGTGTCATGAAAAATCAATAAATATTTAAGTATCATGATGAAAATCAACTTAGATATTTAGGTTTTTCAAGTTAATTAAATGTATTAAATTCAAGAAATAATAATTAAGTGTAGAGAAGACTTAATTATTTATTTCTAGTTTAATACTAGGAAAAATATACTTAATAAAATTGTACCAAAATTAATTATTTAAATAATTAATTTCACAAAGTATAATATTTTTCTATTTAAATATTAGAAATAATAAGTAGTCTAGAAATTACTATCTAGAAAATATCTTATTTGACTAAGTATCTTTTCAAAAATTTGAAAAATATCTAATTTAAGTTATATAGAAAAAATCTAAAACTTAAATAATTTCAAATTTAGATTTAATTAAATATCAAAAATTAAGTTGTAACCACTTAATTTGAAGATATCTTTTTAAGTTAATATTCGAAAATATATTAACCTAAAAAATATCTAAAATATTCTATTTTAAGTTAATATTCGAAAAGATATTAACTTAAAAAATATCTTAAGAATCTTTAATAACTAATGTCTAGGATTCCTCAACTTGATTTAAATTTAAATCAAATATTCAAATTTAAGTTAGATAAGAAAAATCAGTTGATACAACTAATTTATAACTTAAATAGGAATATTTAATTAAATAAGCTCCAGAAAGAATCTTAGTTAGTTAAAATTCTATATTTAATTAAATACAAGAAAAATACAAATAGTTTGTCTAGAAATAATATCTAAACTAAAAGTGTTTTTCTTAAAATTAACTTTAAAATATTAAAATGAAAATAAATTTCATATATTTTAAAAGTTAATTATGTTGCTAATTCAATTTTATTAGGTCAAACTAATATAATTAACCTAGTACAGTTATTCAAATCAGGCAAATGGGCCTTCACAATTGGGGTAGTTCATGTGAGGGGGTGCTGGGTTCAGTATGTCGTACCCACTTCTATGGCTCCCAACTCTCACACAAGGCCCAAAAGAGAGGAATTTAACCTTAAAATAAATAACTGTTATTAATTGAATAGGTCCAATAACTAAATGGACCTAAATAAAATCTATCATGGTGTGACATTTTATTTAGCAACAACCTATATGTATCTATATTAAAATAAAATAAACATATAGGCTCACACATGCACACTTTGGATGGATCCTATCATGTTGCTAGGTCATACACAGATGAAAGAAGATTGTAAAATTTACCTGTTATAAATTATTAACTTGACCAAGGGAGCCATCAGATCATTAGATCTGGCAAAACGTAACCATGGCTATTTGCAATCAAGTAATAATAGGTTTTAAAAACTTACATACAAGCTAAAACCACATACTCCTGCAACAAGGTTAGCTGGATAGTTGGAACTAGGATTTATTTAATTTTAAATAAATAATTTCGAAAAATAAATAATTAAAAAAATATATTTTAATTTTCGAAAAAAATAAAATTTAAAAAAATATTCAATTAGTTTCGAAAATAAAATAAAAAATAAATTTAAATTTCGAAATTATTTAAAAAATAAATATTTAAAATTAAACCTACTATTTTGAAAAAATAGGTTTCAACCAACCTAAATATCATTTCAAAATTTGGTAACTACTCTTAAAAATTAAATGTTATTTTAAAAATAAAAATTAAATAAAAATTAGAAAAGATAAATGAAATATCTTTTCAGATTTTAAATTTAATTTAAATAAATAAAATAACAAAATTTAAAAGTTAGCAAAATATCTTACATCTATTTAAAATTACATGATTATAATTATCTTATTTTAAATTTAAATAAGGTCAAAATATTTAAAAAAGATTTAATTTTTTTAAAAAAAATATATATAAAATGTGACCTTAAATTTAAAAATAAGATAAGATATAATCAAATTTAAAAATAAGATAGATTTTTAAGCAAGAAGATAGATACTTATTCTATTCAAATTCAAATTACACTAATATCTTGAATTAAATTTAAAAAATATTAAATTAATTCAAAATGATAATTAGAATTGAATTAGGAATAGTAAATCTATTAATACAAAACTACACAAAAAATCGGAAGTTAATTCCATGAAAAAGCATGAAAAATCGAAGAAAAACGAAAAAATTGTGAGTTGTACGAACAGTTTTCGCGATCGCAGGAAAATTTCAGCACAACTCCGATTTTGTCGAATCTTCAAAAAATCATAACTAATTCAAATTAAATCGAAATTGAGTTCTGTAAAAAATTAACTTGCTTAATTTTTTTCCATACTATCCAATAAAAATAATTCCAGAAACAGAATCGCAATTATTTTTCACGAAAATTTACAAACATCAATCAATCATCAAATAACACTCAATACAACATGATACCATCCAAAAACAAACAAACAATCGTTTTAAAGTCCAAATTCCATGCAAGTAAATCAATTACCATGGCTCTGAGGCCAGTTGTTGGAATATTTATTTTACCAGGATCTTAGATCTACTCACAAGTATGTTGTTTAAACACCCTAAATATGAACTTTCTAAAAGGATAAATTAAACACATATAAAGTTAAGAAAACCTTACATCGATGCAGCGGAATTAATGTCTCCTTCCACTCAGATCTCTAACCCCTGTATCCTTTCTGTAGCAGAGTATAATCAAGATCTGAGCCCGAATGTCCTTCTTCTTCAAGTTTGATCCTTCACAGTCTTCCAATCTATGATTGAGTTACTACTTGCTGTGTGTGGGCACTTACTCTTTCACTAGGGTCACGAAATTAGTGAAGGGAAAAGAGAAGGATGATTTCGGCCAGGTATAGAAAGTGGGGAAGGCTCAGTTTTTCTGAAGAGAGAAATTTCTGTCAGAAAGATGATCTGAAAACTTGTGATTTGACTGAGCCATCACTTTCTATTTATAGGCAACTACTAGGTTTAGGTTAGGAATTATTTGGCATTAAAATAATGAAAATATTAATTTGAAAAACCTATTTAAGTGGCCGGCCATGGTGTGTTATTGGGCCTCACTTAATTTTGCAGTTTTATCAAATTTTATCTCTATTTTCTCAAAAACGCAAATTTTCCAATTCTAACATTTTAAATGCCAAAACTAATTATTTAATAACTAAAGAACATTATTAAATAATATTGTCATTTAATTTAATTATTAATTAGACATATAAAGTCCATTAATAAATAAATAAACCTAGAAACTCTTTTCTTTACAATTTCACCCCTGCTTAGTGAAAATTCATAAAATTAGACATAGTCTAACTTTAGAATTATAATTGATCAATCACGAATCAATTAATGAGTCTTACAAGCAGAATGTTCTCAACTAGAATGGGGACCATGGATCTATATGTTGAGCTTCCAATAAGTGAACCAAATTTACGAAGTAAATTTCTACTTATTAATTCTTCGTTGAATCCACTCTTAGAACTTAGAATTGCACTCTCAGACTTATATAGAGCATATTGTATGTTCCACGATATCAATATGCTATCTCATTTAACCATTGTTATAATCTTATTGTGATTTAAAGATCCTCTATATAGATGATCTACATCGAGATGGGATTTTTTTACCGTTCTCACCCCTCAATGTATTTTGCCCCTTAAAACACTTAGCTACCTGTAAATGGTGTTTAGTGATCTAATAATTAGTCAGTTAAACAAGAGCTCATCCATTTACTTCTATTTGCTAAGCTCGAAGGGAATCATCACTTGACTTCTATACACCAGTAGAAGCTATAGATTCCATATTTATGTTCAGCACTCCCACTCAATCATACTATCATATTCCCAAAATATACGTATCACCCTGACCCAAAAGTAGGCTTAACTAATAAATCTAAGAACATGAATAGCACTCCTGAGTTGAGCCTAAGCATATCAGGATTTAGATTCTTTTAATCTTAAGATCAACTACTGATATTGACTTGGAAAGATATGTATAACGGTAAGTTTGTAATATCTTAACTTAGTTGCAATATCGGTCCAGTCCAATGTATACTCCATACATTCGAAACTAGTATACTTTACTAATGTCCTGGAAAGAACATAACACTTACTCCAAGTGTAAGTATACATCATCGCTGATTATCACATTAGTGTAAATCCAATAACACTGATGAAACAGGGACCAAAACTTTTGATTCATATGATCACAATCACATTCCACTGTGTTGACGATACTGTAATTGTGAATAAACATATGATCTGGATTTAACTGATTTTGGGTGTATGAATGTAATAAACATATTAAACATATTAAACCATTAGCATGTAAAATTCATGCAAACATCAATCACTTCAAATTTCTTATATTGATAACTAATCAGATTGTAAAGAGTTTTATTTAGGGCATAAAACCCAACATCTACGCCCTCTATTCATGGTGAACAAGTTGGTTCAGTTGGAAGAAGTGCCTCCAGCACTGTTGCTCAACCCTTAACTCCATCAACAACTGTCCCTGGTCCATAAGTTGGAGGCACACTGACTCAACCATTCACTTTAAAACTGGATAGAAACAACTATACCTTGTGGAAGACGATGGTGTCAACTATAGTCCGTGGTCATCGTTTGGATGGCTACTTGAATGGTGCAAAGGTGAAACCTATTGAGTTTTTGCCTCCAAAAATCTTAGGTGGAGATTCTATTGATGTGAATCTAGAGTTCAAAACATGGATAGTCCATGACCAACTTCTTCTTGGTTGGTTGTATGGATCCATGACCGAAAGCATAGCCACAGAAGTCATGGATCGTGACTCTTCTTTGAGTTTGGAGCAAGCTTTAGAAATAATGTTTGGTGCTCATTCTCACATCAAAATGGATGAGTATCGACCTAAAATCCAGACATCCAAGAAAGGGGCGATGACCATGGCAGACTATCTTCGTCAAAAATAGCAGTGGCCCAATGTTTTTAACTCTCACTGGTGACCCCTACCTAGAGAAATAGTTGGTGTCAAATGTGTTAACTGGTCTTGACAATGAATATTTGCCCATAGTGCTTCAAATTGAAGCTAGAACCTTCACATCGTCGCAGGAGTTGCAGGATATACTTTTAAGTTTTGACAATAAGTTGGATAGGTTGACCACTCTCTCTGGTGCAATGAAAAACACAAGCCTCACTAATCCCTCTGCAAATGTTGCTACAACTAGGCCACCACATTTTCTAAGGAATAGAGGTGCTCATATAGGACAGTATGGGCCTAGAAATCATGGAAACATTGCTCAACAGAGAGGAGGTAGAGTCCCTGGTCGATTCAGAGGTAGAAGAGGTGGTAAGAACCAGAACAACTCCAAACCTGCGTGTCAGGTGTGCGAGAGATATGGTCACAGTGTTGCATACTTCTACAACAGGTATGACGAGTCATACATGGGTTCGGACCCATTTGGATCCAACTCTACCAATAAGGGCCCTCAATTTGGTAACAATAATGGTGGAAGAGCCTCAACCTTTGTTGCCACTCCTAAAATGGTAGAAGATACTGCTTGGTATGTGGACTTGGGTGCTAGCAACCATATCACAACCGATGCAAATAACATGACCCAGAAAGCTGATTATAGTGGTGAGGAAACCTTAACTGTTGGTAATGGTAATAAGCTTGAAATTATTCATGTTGGTACTAGCTGGTTAAATCGTACAAATAAACACTCTCTGGGTCTTCATAATGTCCTACATATTCCTAGAATCACTAAGAATTTATTGAGCATTTCAAAGTTGACAACTAATAATAATGTTTTTGTAGAATTTTTTTTCTCAATCTTGTTTTGTGAAGGACATGGACACAAAGAAGGTTCTTCTCCAAGGGAAACTTAGAGATAGATTATATCAACTTTCAGATCAACCAAGTCTTTCCACCTGTTCAAGTTCAATCTTTAATTCAGTCGGTTCTAGTTTTCACCATTTTACTGGTGTTGTGTCAAAATCAAAGGATAAGCATGTTGCTATATTCAAGTCTGTTTTCCTAAGAGATAGATGGCATAACTGTTTAGGTCATCCATCCAATCGTGTGTTGAGTCTTGTCTTGAGTCATGTTAATGTAAAATCTACTATGAATGGAAAAGAAACTTTTTGTAAAGCATGCCAACATGGAAAGTCTCATGCCTTGCCTTTTACTATAAATTCTACTAATCATGCTAAAAATTCTTTAGACTTAATCCATATTGATGTTTGGGGACCAGCTCCCATTACATCAAACTTGAACTACAAGTTCTACATCCATTTTGTGGATGATCACAATAGACACACTTAGATTTACCCACTCAAAACCAAGAATAAAGCTCTGTCGGATTTTCTGCAATTCAAAACTTTAGTTGAGAACCAATTTGATAGAAAGATCAAGGCTATTAAAACTGATTGGGGTGGGGAGTTCCAATCCTTTGCTATGTGTATCATAGAAAATGGAGTAGAATTTGCATACCCTTGTCCTCACACATCTGCCCAAAATGGAAGAGCCGAGAGAAAATATAGGCATATTGTCAAGATGGGCTTGACCCTCTTTGCTCAAGCTCATATGCCTCTCAAATATTTGTGAAAGTCTTTCCAAATAGTTGTTTAGCTTATTAACAGACTCCCAACACCTATTTTGAAAGACAAATCACCTTATGAAATCATCTATGGTAAGAAACCTGATTATAAGTTTCTTAAAACTTTTAGAGTAACATGCTTTCCTTTCCTTAGACTCTATCAAACACATAAATTCCAATTTCATTCTACCAAGTGTGTTACTTTAGGATATAGAGATGCACATAAATGATATAGGTATCTCAGCTCTATAGGGAGGTTATACATCTCTCGAAATGTCATCTTCAATGAAGATGATTTTCCTTTCCTAACTGGTTTTTTGAACACTTATTAGCCTGTGCAATCTGTAAATGCGCATGTTCCTTCTTGGTCTACCTTGTTACAATCTATCAGGTCTCATACACAAAATCAACACAATCCATCTACTCAAGTTCTTGGAGAAGACACCCCAAAACATTCCTTCATGCAAGTTCTGAACCAAGAAACTAAAAACATGGTTGTTGAAAACAACCCTCCATCTTGTTCTCATCAGTCAAATATGGTTGATGATCCTAGTTTGGAACAAAGTCCTAGTCCCCTAAGTAATGTAGGTTCTAAAATCTCTGCTCATAGAAATCTCAATGAATCCCCTCAACCAGCAGCACCCTTAGCACCATCTCATCCTATGGTGATAAAAGCCAAGACAAGAATTTTTTAACCAAAAGTTTATTTGGGGGAATCTCAATGGCATTGGGACAATGAAGAGCCTAGTTCAGTTGAAGAAGCTATCTGTCACAAAGGTTGGAATGCTGCTATGGGAGAGGAGATGATAGCTTTGAAGAAAAATAGAACATGGATTCTGGTTCCCAAAACTGCTGGCATGAACGTTATTGGCAACAAATGGATTTTCAAGAAGAAATAGAATGCTGACAGCACATTTCAAAGATACAAAACTCGTCTAGTTGCTAAAGGCTTCAATCAAAGAACTGGTATTGATTTTGGGGACACCTATAGCCTTATTTTAAAGGCTTCCACAGTTCGAATTATCCTCACAATTGTTGTAGCTAAGTCATGGGAGATTTGACAACTCGACATCAACAATGCTTTCCTTAATGGGAACTTAGAAGAGGATGTTTATATGTATAAACCTTAAGGCTTTGAAGATCCAAATCAACCAGATGTTGTATGCAAGTTAACCAAGTCATTATATGGCTTAAAACAAGCACCTCGTGCCTACTTTGATAGACTTAAAGCAACTTTGATCAGCTAGAATTTTGTGAACTCAAAGGCAGACTCTTCTCTCTTCTTCTATAAAATAGTTGGTTCAATTATTCTAGAGTTGATATATGTGGATGATATAATAATTACAGGAAACCACATTGGCAAACTGAATGAATTCATCCACAAACTCAACACCATGTTTGCTCTAAAAGACTTGGGACCTCTACAGTTTTTCTTAGGAATTGAAGTCCATTGTGTTAAAACAGGGTTCTTCCTAAATTAGGGAAAATATGTCAAAGAATTACTTACTAGAAGTGGTATGATGCATCTAAAACCATGCTCTAATCCTATGGCAACTGGGAAAAATATGTCCAAAACAGATTGTGAATTTCTTGCAAATCTCACAGATTACAGGAGCATCATAGGGGGGGGGGGGTTACAATACCTCACTCACACAAGGCCAGACTTGTCTTTTTCTATCAATAAACTGAGCCAGTTTCTATAGGCTCCTACAACGGCACATTGGAGCACAACAAAAAGAGTATTAAGGTATCTAAAGGGTACTGCTTACCATGGTCTTCATATTAAGCATTCGAATAGACTAGACATCATAGGTTTTTAGACGCAGACTAGGCTTGTTGCCCTGATGATAGAAGAAGTGTTGCTGGTTATTGTGTTTACTTTGGAGATACTTTAGTATCTTGGTCTTTCAAGAAACAAACTGTGGTGCCAAGATCCAGTACGAAATCTGAGTATCGTGCTCTTGCACAAGTTGTTGCTAAAATCTCTTGGATTAAAAGTCTCTTAAAGAAATTCAATTTTCCTCTAGAACACACTCCGGTCACTTAGTGTGATAATATGGGGGCTAGTGCACTTGCCATGAATCCTGTCTATCATCCTCGCACAAAGCATATTGAACTGGATGTTCATTTTGTGAGGGATAAGGTCATCAACAAAACACTTAAAATCATATATGTTCCTTTAAGTGATCAAATTGATGATTGTCTAACCAAAAGTTTAACTAATCATAGATTTCATTGGTGGACAAACTTGGTGTAGTTGAGACACCACCAAGTTTGAGAGGGGTTGTGAAGAAATGATTTTCTCTCTGCATTTGGTTAGATATAATGAGGTGGCATACCAACCTTTGGTGGTCCCCAAATTGTTTAACAAACTTTGTCCTTTTTTGTACCGTTAGGATATTCTTTTTGCTATGTAAAGGATTTGATTAATTTATAATGATTGTACATTGTATTCTGTTGTAATCATTGGTCTATAAATACAATTGGCTAGCCTCATGTTCAAATGAGTTGAGCTTTTTATTTTTTCTATTTGTTATTTTTCTAAGTGCACACCACACCAATAAACTAGCTCAGATTGGTTGAACGGATGGTAGCGGCGTGTGTGTGCGGTGTTCAGGTGAGCATTTATGTGACTCTTCCCTCTTTTATAAAAGTGCATACCCTTTGTAGCCCAACCCAATTGACCACGTCTATCATTTATATACACTTGTAAACAAGTGTCCCAAAGTAATGTGGGACTAATCTTCTAAGGACCTCAAATTGTATATTTTCTTTTTGTTTTTTAACAATTCACACAAAATGTTCCAAGAGATTGTGCCCCTATTTATATATTGCTTGTAATTAATACCTTATAACATTTATAGTACTTATGTCTTGCATAAAAGAGATAAGGGGAGGTGAGCAACCTGACAAAGCTACAAGGTACAGACAAAGTTCTGGCCAATCGTACCCAAGGGTACTTGCCAGATAAATTACATTGTACAAGGCTAGGAATCAGCAAAGTGCCGTCTCAAGTATATCTAATTAGACAAATGGTGAGTGCTAAGATGTGTATATAATGGACTCACTACCAAGTCTTATACAGAGTTTCCAAGGGAACCACATATGAGATTACAATTGTAGTACAAGGTCGTCAGGAACCCCTTCATGAGGTCAAAAGAGGATAAGAACTTGGCTACCTACTTGAAACCTTGGCCTTGGCCGGCCAAGGTTCTCAAGCTAAGAGAGGGTCGGCCAGGTCTCATTACCTAACCAAGGGCCAGCAAGGTTTTCTATGCCCAAGCATGGGCGAGCCAGCTTTTGGGGTACCCCCTATGGCTGGCCAGCTCCCATGAGAAAGACCCTAGGTTGGCCAGGTCTTGAACAAGACCCCTATGGCCGACCATGGTGCATATCGGATCTAAGTGTGTGTTTTTTCAAGAACTCAAACAAGTTCTTCATGTTCTTTGTGACTCAAAGAGTCAAGAATCACAACGAAGATCAAAATCTAATCTTTTTTGTCAAGATATCAAGCATTATATATCCAAGGACTATCCTTCAAATCAAAATACCAAAAAGATTACAATCTTTCATGGGAATCAAAAAAATATTCAAAGTGAATAAAAGCTTCATGCTACCATGGAATAATCAACTAAAATAAGTGAATAACAGGATTAGAAAGCTTACCCACTACAAGAAACCTTTGGCGAAGAGGATGGGAAGCTTGGATCGTTAAAATGGCGCAAAAATCCCAGGAGTTGAAGCAATGTGGGTATCGACCTCTAGAGAGAAGGAGGAGCTTTCCAAAGTTGCTTTCCTAGAGAGAGAATGAAAAGTGACTAGTGAAGAGTAGTTTCCCACCCATAAGCTTATATAGCTTCTGTGGGACTTCTTCTTTACTTACCATGCAGTACACAACTAAAAAGCATGCAGAGAGCAATACAGTCAACTTACTGCACAAAGTGTGATTAGACAGTCAAGAGCAAACATTTCAAAGGCTAAATACGCTGGAAGATTTACTCGGCTAACGCTACACCAGTCCCAACTATAAGCTAAAAAGTCCCTATTTGCACAGACGTCAGCATAGGGACTTTGGGGGAAATTATCATCCCAATTTTTGCCCACTTGACGTGGCATGTCTACGTGGCCAACATTAGTATCGTGTGGCAATACAATTCACCAACAAGAAGGCCAAGCCATCTACTGAACACTTGAACCAACAAGAAGCCCAAATACTCAAGCGGGACGGTGAAATGACAACCAACCACCTCAAGGGGGTTGGTTAGCCACCCCTGGCCAGCCCTATGGCCTGCATAGGCCAGCCAGGTTTTGGATATCCCATGGCCAGCTAGCATGCATCCTGCAGGTGCATGGCTGATCAGCTTTTGGCCTGGCAGGATTTTGGTGCGCACCTTTCATACGTCGACAACAAGCTAGATCACATATTGGACCTTAACAACCGATGAGTATAGAGGGAAAATATCTATTTTTGAGGGGCATTTTAGTCATTTGTGTTTTATTAATTTAATATGTAAATAATAGCTTATTTTACCTATTTCTAAGGGATTTGAAGGGTGTAGCTCTCCTATATAAAGAACCTTTGTAATGACCGCTTTAGTAATTTGGATTAGTAAAGGCAATTAGCACTAATTTTTATTATTTTATTATTATTTGTGAATTAACTTAATTGTGGACCCCAATATTTAGAAATAAATATTAGATTTATAATTTCTCAATTCCGGAGATTTTATTAGACTCTAGGGGTATTAATTAGCTTATATGTGAAATATGTTATTTTTGTAATTTTTACTCGGCGACAACAGAAAATGCGATGGATGGCTAGATTGATCACATGGGTAAGTTTAGAATCTTATTTCTTAGTGGGAAATATTTTAGAGAAAATAAATTATCGAGATTGAGCGAGGTTATGGAATTTGACCATTTTACCCCTAGCTTTTGAAAAATCTTAATATTGGACTAAAGGGCATTTTAGTCATTTCCTTGGTGAGAGATAGGTGGCTTCCTTAGTATGTGACACCAAGCTATTTTTGGGCAGCAAGGTTTAATTAAAATCCTTTTCCAATTTAGGAAAATCAAAAATAGAAAAGAAAAAGGAAATTTGAAGGAAAAATCATTTTTCCTCTTGAACTCTCTCTCTCTTTCTTTCGGCTAGGACAAACCAAGAGCAAGAACCAGATTTTCCCTTTCATTTCTTTGGATTTAAGCAAGGATTCAAGGTTATTGCAAGTGAGGTAAAGCCGTAGAACTCTTAAAGATGTGATTTTAAGCTTTTTCTTTGGTTTGAGCTTGTGTTTTTGAGTAATAGGGGCTGTTAGGTTTAGTTAGGTTTAGGGTTCGAATTCTAGGGTTTATTTGAGCTGGTTTTAGTCCCTTGTAGCAGGTTTTGATGAATGGTTTAAGATTTATGCAACTTTGAACATTAAGTTCAAAGCTTTGAGCTTTAATGGCACCTTGATTTTGAATGGTTTGTTCTGTGAAATACTGGTTGGGTTTTATTGTTTATGCATTGAATAGGAGCTCTGGAAGGTTTCATGGAAATTGGTGAAGAATTGAGCAAAGAATGAAAGGTTTTGGGAAACCTGGTGCAAACCGGCTAGCCAGTTTTCAGTGCCACAAAAACCGGCTAGCCGGTTTTGGCACGGTTCCCCGGGCCTTTCATTTTCTCAATTTTTGCCTTTTCGATGCATCGGTTGGGTGTTTCCCCATTTCCAGAGTTAGAATAACCCATTAAGAGCATAGCAGAACCTAGGGTTTTGGTTTTGGGTTTCCCGGGATTAGGGTTTTAATCATGTGACTTACCCTATTTCAAAATGTGATTAGGGCATCCATCTAGCACGAGATTTCCGTTCAGGTCCGCTAGCACACTTGAATTCGGAAAACAGGTAAGAACTGAATATAATATGTGATGTGATTATCTAAATGTATGTATATGTGTTTGTATATGCATGCTTAAATTGTGATTTGCACTACCAACACTTGTATGGATATGATACAGGGTGCATTGGTATAGTGAGTATTATTGTTGTGAGTACGATACAGTGATACCAACACGGGTACGGGAAAGTGCTAAGGTGTGGGGTATATCACTCAGTGGTACTCTGGGTACGGAGTAAACCCTACCAACACTCGTACAGTGGGGTACGTTGTGTATGTCATATAATGGTTGTATCCTAGTGTTGAACGTTCATACTCATCTGTTAAGTTCTGTAAATAGGTGTATGGGTGCATATTTACAGGTCGGAAATTATATGATATGTTATATGCATTTCTTACTGAGTCTGTCGACTCACAGTTCTGCTTCCGTGTGTAGGTAAAGGAAAGGCGAAGGCTGAACAGGAGTGAACCTGAGCTTTGATGGGATTGTACATGTCAAGCAGCGCGACCTGGAATGTTCGGTCTCGGGACATCTGGAAGTTGTATTTTGATAGTCGTTATGCGACCTGTAATTTATGTATTTTGGAATATTAACTTTAAAAGTTTGAAAACGGGATCTTGACACTTGTAAATATTTTATAATATTACAAAGTTTAATATTTAATGCAAAAGTTTTAATTTGACACGTTTTTCGAGAAAATTCTTTGATTAGCAAAGATTTCACTATAATTAAAAAAGTACTGTAGCGTGCCTTAGCATTAGGGCATTTCAATTTTGGTATCAGAGCTGCCAGGTTTGTCTACCAAAGCTTGCTAAGACATGTACAATCTTCATCAGAGAAAGCTCGGTTCACTTTTCAATAAGCCCGTACTTGTTTAGTATTGTAAATAATTATGAATGTGAAAGCAGGTTAGGAAGCATATTAGATTTTAATTAATTATATATATAAAAAAAGAAAGTGTGTTGCCTTTAAGTCTTTCACAGCGGTGTTAAGTTTTGGTCGCTGTCTAACCTGCCTGGCTTATGGATTCACAGGCTAAGTCCTATTAAATGGATGCCCCGCGAAATACAAGAAGTCAAGGTGATATGGTTGAGACCGGAGGCGGTTAGAGGAATCCCCAAAATCCTCGTGGTCGCGGCCGTGGCCGTGGCAGAGCTCAGGGTGGTCGTCCTGTAAATCCACCACAAGCTGCTCCGGATTGGGAGCAAAGATTTGTGGAAATGCAAGATAGAATTCGCCAACAAGATGAAGAGATTCAGAGATTGAGGCAGCATGGTCCTCCTGCCGTGCCTCCTCAAGTTGTTCAGGCTGTGGCAGTTCCAGCGGTGCCAGCAGAACAACCTGTTGTTGGCAACCGTATGGAGCC